>NC_136067.1:1278520925-1278588425 GCF_964261635.1 Lissotriton helveticus | reverse complement strand
TTGGTAGAGAAACAGATCAAAAGGTTGCTCCCGCCCAGAGGAAGCAGCATAAGTCGCTGCTCTCTCCACCAAGAAGGAATGCAAGCTCCCACTACATGTGGGATGCTGTCAGGGGCTGCAGAGGGCAGAGGCTCCCCTAGTGGCCCTCAACAAGCACGATGGGTGCCCTAGGTGTGCACCCATTTTTCATAGGGCAGCACCAGGGGGCGGGGTCCCCTTGGCATATATTGTCTTTAGGGGTGTGCCCCTCTCTCCCTTATATTATTACTAGTAGCCCTGGAGGATGGGGTCCCCGGGCCTAAGAAGGATCAGGGAGTGGAGCCATGCAGCCCCTCCCCTTTCTCTAATAAAAATTCATAAAAAGGTCGTAGGGATGGGCTCACCAGTACCTAATAAGGCTCCCGGTCTTGAGCACATGGTCCCCTCCCCTTTAATTAAATTTAAAAAAAAAATAAAAGTCCTGTGGCCAACCACCCACCACATGCCAGTTGTAGTTAGTAGAGATAACTATAATAAATCGCCTCCGCCATGTACTGCTTATAATCTCACATATTACATTACTCATGACATGTTCTACATCATTTATGACATCACTGATGAGCTCTCAAATAACACTGATGACATTACATCATCCATGCTTCTTTTGTAAACATTGCTCTTTAAACAGGTATAGCATTACAGCTATGAATGCAAGTGCAAAATACCTCAGAATAATGTGAAGCATCATTACTACTATCATACATACAACCCCCAACCCCCATAGGTAAAGCAAGCTTTTGTTATGTGCAACATTGACCCCATACTACACTCTTCATGGGTAGCCATGTTCACAATGACTATGAACCCCAGATGTAACGGTAGCCTGTCCTGCAAATAATGTTCAATCTGTATACAACTGTTCAGGGAAAACAAAGTTCCTCTAGATGCTAAAGCCCTGTTACATAACTAATGTTCTACTACAGACAGTTTTGACCTGTATCAAACCGTGGACTGTCACTGTACCTACATTGAGAAAAGAAACGGAGGAAAGTAGAAAAGTGGGTACTGTCCACACGGTTTACTCTATGGAGAGAGTTTACTCTGTATCACACTATTTGCAAGCAGCGAAATTCCTATGAGAAATACACCGCAGAGTATTAAAAAGTATATACTAAGAACAGTGTACTCTATGCAAAACTTAACCGAAGAGCGACTATTCACTTAAAATAACCAAGGTCTGAAGGTGCTAAAGATTATACTACCTGCAGACTTCGTACTGTGGTGAAAACTTTATAGATAGTCCATCTTGTGAAGCGAAACAAGTACATAGGTTATCTCCTGGTGACAGTCCTCTATGTTAAGTAGAAATTGTCATGCTGAGAGGATTCTGTCTAATAACTCAAGATTGCTTACCATACTTAGTTTGTAGTACGAAGAATCTTTGCCCTGCTGGAAACTTTTTCTGCAGTACTAAAAAACTTGTGTGGAACATAATGAACACAAGTCGTCAACTGTCACTTACACAGTTACTCTTCAATACAAAGATTTATAACATGCTCAATACCTTTACAACCTAGAATGCATTAGGAACACATGTGTTTTCTAAACACTTGCGCCCACTAGCTAGACACAGGTTGTACAAAATTAGGTAGAAAAGTAATATGGTAGTTACCTGCCACTATGTATACTACATAACAAACTTGCACACTCATTGGATGAGGTCACCACTGATTTCATAGAAAATGTCATGTGATGTAATATGTGAGGTCATAAGCACTACATGTGGGAGGACACAAGTTAGTTAGCTCTGCTAACTATAAATGAATTTTTTTTTTTTTAGTTCACAACGTTGACGTCACGGATATATTTACCTAACCATAATATTAGTTTAACCTTTGTTTTTTCAGTATATATATATATACACACATATATATATATATACATACACACATACACTTATAACGCTGGTCTCCGTCATTTTAAATACTACCCAAAAATGGTAGAACTAAGAATTAAACATGAGCATATTTCATACTTTTAAACCATAATGGTTTGCCCCCACTATACCACACTTTTACTACATGTTTTAGCTTTAATAATCAATAACTTGCATCATTTAGTTACTAACAATAAAATACATATTCCTCAACATATGGCCAAGAATCTGACATGACTTCACGGGCTCTGCTTCCCATTGCAGTGCCTGGAAGAACACAGATGTTTAAAAATACATGTTTAAATCAACAAGCATTTAAATAACACCCGAGACACTACTAAAGCTAATCTGGGCTGCATTTTTATAGAGTGCAAGACCAGATAAGAAACCTTGGTATCACCCACTGCTCCTCCAATCCAACCAAGAGGCTATCCTCCATTATATATTAAGGAACTGGAGCAAGGAGACAGGTGTTACATGACAGGCGTCAGAAGCGAAAGGCACAGGACGGCAACGAGAAGTCAACTGACAGTTGCTGCCCGTGGGGGTCAGGGCAGCACCGAAAGGAGAGGGCTGAGAAGCGCGGGCTAAATGACAGGTGGAAGAATGAAGAACGCGGAAAAAAAGAGGGGGCGCGAGCTAGCACCCAGGTGTGAGCGCGAGGTCTTCACACGCGCGCGCTCTCACTCCCCTTCTTATTGAAGGACAGTGCCCTAGCACTAACCGTAGCCGCTAAAGGGTGAGGAGCGCGCGCACTACGTTCCGTCCGGAGGGGTATCAAAAAAACCACAGTGCCCTCGCAGCTGGGGCAGACACTGATCACATTCAATGGTAAGACGATAGTCGCGCCCTTAGCAGGGGAAACCTCACCTTCAGGCTGATATTCGTCCATCAAGTGATTGGCCTGGACACCCTGGCGGCCAGATCCCGAGCGGTGCCTCAGCGCGCTGCCCTCCGCCATCTTGCTTTTTTCTGTTTTAAAATTAAACTCCTCACACTGACGTCAGAAGTAGGCCGTCCCCTGCTCCCTGAGCCTTACGGAGCGCCGCACTGCTGCCGCCGCTGTTTCAAGTCGCCGGGTCCAGTCGCCCGCCGGCTCCAACACCTTCACCTTGACCTGAGGATGGCCGCGCGGGAACGTGTAGAAGAAGCCGGGTGGAGGCGAAAGATAGACTAGAGGCACCCAATAATGACTCATTTGGGTGTGAAGTTTGAATTTGGAATGCCGTCTCGCGCCTTACCAATCTGGAAAATCCGGTGATTGCAATTAAAGCAGCTTCACACCTGGAAACCTTTTTTATTTGTTATAGGTATAATCTGAGTCCAAAAGCCGCCCATTTGGACAATAAGAGCCCGTGGCCCAGGCAACCACAAAGATCAAGGGCAAATAAAGTATGGGGTGATGGGCCGTAATGCTAGGGCATAGCCCGCATAACCAAGCTCTGCTTTCAAATACACCAGGCACAGTGATTTGTTTTCGGGCGAACAAAAAGAATATTTATATCACTATTATAGTCGACGGAGTTAGTGACTTGGAAGAAAGCATATGAAGATTATTGATTACTCGTATAACTATCTTTATTAGTATCACGTCTACATATATTTTGGACTCCTTTCTACAAGACTACATTTAATGGTGTTTGAGTTTAAAAAATAACAATCATTGGCAAAATGTAAGAATCAGACCGTAAATTGTACTCATAAATTGTGTTTATATAGCGCTTACTACCACCGTCGAGGCGTTAAAGCGCTCCGCGGCGAGTAGCAAGCTACCCCGGAACTTAAAGTGTTTTGTTCTAGTGTTCCGTGTGCATTATTTGTGTTCGAGTTGTGCTCTTGATTTCTTGAGTGTCAGTGGAGTTCAGAGTAGGGATAGAATGATGGAAATGGATTTGAAATGGGAAGTAGTAAGCTGTTTTTGTATGTAGTGGTCATGTGTGCCCGTTAGTTGGGCAGCATGGCTAACAAGCATTGACATAGCCTTTAGGTCTCGCATTTGGGACCTTATAAGTGTTTAGCCATGCAACAGTTGGTGTTGTTGCACCAAGGATATTCTGCTGCATAACTAAATACTTCTAGGGTCCAAAAAGCGAGACCATTTGGCTATGCCAATGCATGTTTGTTTTTTGTTGCTGATTTAAGTTGCCAGGTCTACAATAGCTGGACATGGTTTTTGTTAACAGTTCTTTGCATCAAATTAACTTGTTTTCATTGCTCCGAATGTTGTTTCCATTCTGGTTATAGGAAGCAGTCACTCCCGGGGTGTGGGGGCTGCCTAGCTGTGCGCATGCGCCAAACTTTGCAAATGAGAAAAAGCCTAGTGCAGGCGCAATTTACAAGTGTGGAGTGAGTGAGCCCCAGGCAGCATGACTCACTCACACAGGAGTTCATGTACTGCACCTGCATACTCAGCATGGTTTAAGGAAACTCTACCCACGCCCTCCCAGGCATCGAACACATATTTACCAAGAAACTCTGAGAAGAGCCTGCCTGCTGCACTGACGGCTGGTGGGGTGTGTGCCTAGTGAAAGCTGCACTGACGGCTGGTGAAAGTGTGCACTGACGGCTGGTGGTGTGTTTGCCTAGTGGAAGCGTGCACTGATGGCTGGTGGTGTGTGTGCCCGGTGGAAGCGTGCACTGACGGCTGGTGGTGTGTGTGCCCAGTGGAAGCGTGCACTGACGGCTGGTGGTGTGTGTGCCCGGTGAAAGCATGCACCGACGGCTGGTGGTGTGTGTGTGCCTGGTGAAAGTGTGCACTGACGGCTGGTGGTGTGTGTGCCCGGTGGAAGCGTGCACCGACGGCTGGTGGTGTGTGTGCCCAGTGGAAGCATGCACCGATGGCTAGTGGTGTGTGTGCCCGGTGGGAGCGTGCACCGACAGCTGGTGGTGTGTGTGCCCGGTGGAAGCGTGCACTGACAGCTGGTGGTGGATGTGTGCCTGGTGGAAGCGTGCACTGACGACTGGTGGTGTGTATGCCCGGTGGAAGCGTGCACTGACGGCTGGTGGTGTGTGTGTGCCTGGTGGAAGCGTGCACTGACGGCTGGTGGTGTGTGTGCCCGGTGGAAGCGTGCACCGACGGCTGGTGGTGTGTGTGCCCAGTGGAAGCATGCACCGATGGCTAGTGGTGTGTGTGCCCGGTGGGAGCGTGCACCGACGGCTGGTGGTGTGTGTGCCCGGTGGAAGCGTGCACTGACAGCTGGTGGTGGATGTGTGCCTGGTGGAAGCGTGCACTGACGACTGGTGGTGTGTATGCCCGGTGGAAGCGTGCACTGACGGCTGGTGGTGTGTGTGTGCCTGGTGGAAGCGTGCACTGACGGCTGGTGGTGTGTGTGCCTGGTAGAAGCGTGCACTGACGGCTGGTGGTGTTTGTGCCTGGTGGAAGCGTGCACTGACGGCTGGTGGTGTTTTGCCTGTTGGAAGCGTGCACTGACAGCTGGTGGTGTGTGTGCCTGGTGGAAGCGTGCACTGACGGCTGGTGGTGTGTGCCTGGTGGAAGCGTGCACTGACGACTGGTGGTGTGTGTGCCTGGTGAAAGCGTGTACTGATGGCTGATGGTGTGTGTGCCTGGTGGAAGCAGGAGCATTCACAGCAATAGAAGAAACAAATGAAACTGACGAAGAGGGAAGGGGAGATGGGAGGAGGGAGTGCGAGCAGATGAGCATTCACAGCTATAGAAGACACAAATGAAACTGACGAAGAGGGAGGGGGAGAAGGGAGGGGGGAGTGCGAGCAGAGGAGCATGATTCACAGAGATAGAAGACATAAATGAAGCTGACCAGGAGGGAGGGGGTAGTGCAAGCAGAGGAGCCTGATTACAGCAATAAAAACACAGATGGCAGCTGTGCACGTGCCCGAGCTCTTGAACGCAAGCTGGAGGCCAGCAAAAGCCTCTGGTGGCACTTTTAAAAGCTACTTACTAAATGTCTCAAAGAGACAGCGCATGCGCTGTCTCAGGCGAGACCTAAAAAGGAGGCAGATGTTTGAGGTATGCTTGGGAGATTATAGTAGGAAAAAAGGTTTGGGATAAGTCAGGTCAGGGAGAGGAGGGATTGGACAATTATTGAGGGGATGGTTTTTTTTTTAGAGCAAAATAAAATGAAATTAACACACATATATATATATATATATATATATATATATATATATGGTCATAGCCCCCGGTAAATGTAACTTTTTGGTAATTTTGGTGGAGGGGGAGGACCCACTTGCAACGATACCAGCCGCACTTGGATTTCCTTGGCTATGTGGTATTCGTTTTGGAGAAAGGGAGAGGAGAAGGGCGTTGTCCGTTCTCCTGCAATTTCGTTGCAGGAACGCTTAATTTTGGGAACACTGCAGCGAACGCTTAAGCACTTGGCAACATAATTGTAAAGCACTGACTTAAAGGAGCAATACTGTACCATCGTGTTGGCATGAGTATTTTATACTAGGTGCATGAACGCTATTGAGCATGAAAGACATAAGCCCGGTACAGACTCACGGATACCCACCTGGTGCATGCTGGGACCCGCAGTTCAGCATGCTGTGGGACCAAGTCCACTTGGAAACAATCAAGGACACACCTACCTAAGATGAAGGCGGAGTATCGCCGAAACGCGTCAGGACTATTTAAAGTGTGTCCCTTGCTGCTTTGCTCGAGACTAATAAAGTCGGCTTCCGGCTGTAAGACGAAGTTGGGCTCTGTTGTATTTTGTGAGGAACTTAACGGCAGGATCTCCATTCCTGCTTTCTTGAGCCCGCCCTGCAGGGTCATAGCCCCCGGTAAATGGAACTCTTTTTGGTAATATATATATATATATATATATATATATATATATATTATATTTTATATATATATATATATATATATATATATATACAAATTTATATATATATTCACTGAAAAAAACGAAGGTTAGAGGGATTTTATAGTTAGGAAATAGAATGAAAAAACCCTTAGAAATTCACTGAAGAGATTTGCTGAAGAGCAGATATGGCGCTAGTGTGAGCACCATCCTTTCCAATCGCCACGCCGCATGTTGGGAACATCAGCAGTGGACGGTCGGTTAGCTGACCTACAACGCTGACCTTCAACGTAGATGTCTGTGGACGAAACACCCAGAGCCTCAGAACGGGATCCGTGCAGCGGGTTGACAAAAATCCGAGTTTCGATCTCTGCAACGGTCCGATTGACCTGCTGCTGCATAGTGGGCTTTTCAGCTGCAGCCGGGGGTTGCACAGCGCTGATTGATTGGGTCCAAGCGGGATTCAAGGAGACATGGAAAAATCTGAAAAAGTGGATCTCCTTCCTAAAGGTAAACAGGACTTGTGGGCCATTAAGAAAAACATGGGGAAACCCGAAGGAGTCGGTACACTGAAAGAGGGCGCTGTAGGAGGCGCAGGCTTATCACCCTCTATCTGCAAACATTTCTCTGTAGTCAAGGGGCCCTCCATAACCACGGAATCAAACACACCAACAGGGAACGATCTTAATAACCTGTGTGCACTGAGTCAGGGGGTCCCAGAGCAGGGAGCTGTGTACCAGAGTGATGCCCTGATTGTATCACTATCACAGATAGCCTCGTGTGATACTGGGACAGATGGCATAACGTCTCCAGCGTTAACCCCAGAGCCTCCCACCGTGCCTCGGAGATCGCTGTCATTATTGATGGAATAGGAAAAGACCTCCAAGGCTGTAGGGACAAGGAGGCAAACAATGATCTTGAAGAGAACCCTGGCCCCATAGCTCCCCAGACTCCGGATCCCGCCGGTGAAAACTTTTTTTCTGTATCCGATGGGTCTATGTCGGGTACAGAAAACGAAATTATCAGTTCAAGCAAAAGCAGCATATCAAATGATAATTAATCTGACCCCACGTCCACTACAAGAACTATTCAGCAGAGAAAAAAAACTCGAGGCAAAAGGGCGCAACCAGCTTAAATGGGACTATTCAGATTCCCTTAGCTCGTTTCCCCTTGGGGGATCCTCCAATCTTCAGCAGGAGGAGAGCCCGCAGTTTACTGCTGAACATCTGTCTGAAACCTCTTTGGCCTCCATACTGAACTCTATAAAACAGTTCCAAGAGGAATCTCGATCCGACAACCTCGCCGCCAAGGGGGCCGCCCAAAAACTCCAAGGTGGTATCAGGAAGCTAAATAAGATCTGTACAGACATCGGCGACTGGGGCTCAATGGTTGAAGCACGGACAGAGACCTTGGAGTCAGAAGTAGCCAATGTGAAAGACCAGGGAGCCTCTCATGCGGCATGTCTAACAGATCTAATGGCCAAAGTGGAGGAACAAGAAAACAGGCAACCGAGGAATAACCTACGGCTATTGGGGATTTCCGAAGGCAATGAAGGGGACGATCCCAGAGGGTTAATCGTTAGACCTATCAGACCTGCCTTCCCCGTGCAGGCCAATTGGAACTGGGACCCAAGAGGTTCAAAGGGCACATCGCTTTCCCTTTAATATAAAGCAGAGGCGAGATGGCAGTAGCTCTGGCAGCGAGAAACCCGGTTTTTTTTGGGAACTTTCTTTTGAGGCAATTGGTGTATGATCAGGCCAGGCCGAACCCCCAAAAAGAAGCAGAAGGAATAAAATTCTATGCCAAGCCTGACTTCTGCAACGTAACTGTAGAGCCCAGATGAAGACTTCGCCAACTGATATCTCCTTTCCAACAGCAAGGCGCCCAAGTGTACCTAATGTATCCAGCTAGACTGAAAGTCATATTTGACGACTCTACCCGGTTCTTCTTGTCAGAAATCAAGGCTGGAGAGCAAACGATATCACAGGGAAAAAAATACTGAACTAACCTGAGACTTCTATCCTAGGTCAATAGATTAAGTCTTGCAGGGGCTGCAATAGTTCTTCTCTTTTTTCCCTCCCTGTTGTTGTTACTCTAGTTTTTCTCACAAATCCAGGAAAGCAAGACTTTCTTTTTTCTATATTATTGTATGCGGGCAGGTCAGACCTCTAGAACTATGCCGACTTAGATCTAGGATTCTAGTGGCCTGGTGATTGGAACTCACACATGCTTACCATCATTCATGGTTCCCCTGACTGCTCGTTTGTGTGGGGGGGGGGGGTCAGGGAGGGAAGGGGGCACAAAAGGCTTGCAGTGGGGGGAAAAGGTGATGTTTTCTTTCAAATTTATGGGTGGTTTTCTTTTTGGAAAGGGACACAGGAAATCTAGCACAAATGACGTAAAAATAACAGGGACTAAGGAGGAAACCAAGAACGCACAAGGGGGTGCAGAGGGAGAGAGAAGGGGAGGAAGGGGGAAAAGAAAAGAGAAAAAATGAATTGCTTAGTTGATTCTAGAAGTATGATCTCTATAATCTGTAAGTTTGCTGGCAAAAATGTTTGAGTTATTACGCAGGGTCAAGCTATCCAGGCTAGAAAATGTAAACATCTGTGGCCTAAATGACTCCACAAAAAGGCAAAAAGTAGCACAGGGCCTACGCTGACTGGGGGCCGACATTGTCTTCCTCCAGGAGACACATATCGAAGGAGCACAAAATTATTTGCTAAACTCACTGGGGTACAAAGTTATTGGGGCAACCACACAAGGGGCTAGGGTCAAGGGAGTTAGGGTTGTAGGTTTGAAGAAATTACCTTTAAAAGTTAATAGAGTAAAATCTGATTCTCTTGGGAGGTGGGTGATTGCAGGATGCTCTCTTCCCCCAAACTTTGATTTTACAATATGCTCTACTTACGGAAGCAATTTAGGCGACCCGGGGATAATCAATTGGGTAAACTAAGAATTAGTACATTGGCCACTCCCTATAATCCTATGTGGCGATTTGAATCTAAACCTGCCTAGCACCTGGAAATCTGATGAATTTTGGAAGTACAGAGGCAGAAAACCAAAGGTCTTCCAGGCTGTGTTCAATCTAATAAACACCCATGGATTAAAGGATGTAAGAGCAATTTAAAACCCGAACAAGATGGTTTTACTTTTTTCTCAGCTCCTCATCTTTCTCTGGCAAGGCTTGATTTCTTTTTGGTTTCTTCTTCTCTGGCCCAAGACTGCTTCATTGATACCGCACCCCGATTATTGTCAGATCACAACCCACTTATTTTAAACCTAGAGGGACAGTGGTACAGAGGACCAAGCTCGAATTGGAGTTTTGAAAAAGCACTCTTATATGACAGCAACTACCGGAAACACATGCAGGCTTGGATTCAAGAGTTCTTGAAGATAAACATCAGATCAGCCCCGACAATGGTTGTGTGGGATACATTAAAGGCAGGAATAAGGGGGGAGACGCTACAATTCTCCACTAGGAGGAACAAAATAGAGAAAGCGCAGGTGATCTGTTTGCAAGACAAAATGATAAAAGTATAAAAGAAACTAATACAGGCTGTTCAGTTAGGAGTACAAATTGAAGCCGCATAAACGATGGCAGCCGCTGCCAAAGCCAAGATCGGGACTATATTCCCGGTGAGAGTAGCTGCAAAATGGGCCTCAGCTCGAGAAAACCTATATGAGTGCAGTGAGCTTACATCAACTTGCCATTTCTACTAGACAACAGGCAACTGCTAACATAATTTCTTCAATCCAAACAATCTCATAAGGGGTAACCAATGACCCAGATAAAATACAGGAGGCTTTTCGGGAATTTTACGATCAACTTTATACAGAAGAGAGTACTAGGCCTCCAGCGATCAGAGGAATAGAAATTGCTGAATACAATACCGGTGGTCGAACTTAACACCGAGAGTCGTGACCAAATGGAAAATCCCCCAACTTGGGAAGAAATCGCAACTGCACTTGCAAGCCTGCCGGATGGCAAAGCCACTGGCATGCATTCCAGTCGAGTTCTATAAAATCTTCTCCCAGCAAATTAAAGATCTATTTATGGAAGTGGTAATTTCCATTTTTAACAGGGTTTCTCCACCTCCCTCTTGGTCTACAGCAAAAATTGTAATATTCCCTAAAAAAGACAAATCACCATTAGAGATGTCTTCCTACAGGCCAATAACCCTTATAAACACAGACTCTAAAATATTCTCCAAAATCATTGCAACCAGGTTATCTACAAATATTGAGTCTCTTGTTTCCAATTGGCAGTACGGGTTCATTCCTAAAAAGGGCACTACAGAGCATATCCACCAGACCATCACTCTATTTGACGCCGCTAAGGTGTCTGGAGACCCGATCTCATTAATTCTACTCGATACTGAAAAAGCTTTTGATCGGGTCTCCTGGCAATTCCTATGGGACGTCATGAGGCGGATGGGCTTAGGACCCTAATATAGTGCAGGCCCTTCAAGCTTTATACCAGAACCCCACAGCCAGAATCTCAATCAATGGGCACTTGACGGAACACATAGAGATCTCACGAGGGACGACAGGGGTTTCCTTGTTCCCCGCTTCTCTTCACCCTGTATATTGACCCTCTTATTAAAAAAATCGAACTTAATCCTGAAATAATGGCAGTGAACAGGTTTGGCATGGACACTAAGATCATGGCCCATGCCAATGCCCTCGTTGTAGTGACCCCGGAACCCAAAGCCGCCATCATGGCATTGGAGCAAAAGGCCCAAGAATTTGGAAAGTTATCTGGATAGGCGTTTAATAAAACAAAAACACAGATCATCTTAAATGAAAAAATAAATTGGGTGGATAATAGAGTAGTCCAAAAAGCCAAATATCTAGGGGTTAATATGGTTGCTGACCAAGATTTAATAGTAAAGGAAAATCTGATTCCGTTAGCAGCTTATACTAAGAAGTCACTCAAAATAATTAACAATGTACATTTGACTATAGTAGGGAGATGCAACGTTTTAAAAATGACTTTTTTTCCTCAATTACTCATTTTTTTAAGAACAATTCCGTTAGAGTTTAATAACAGCATGCTCCATATGTTCGAACAAAACTCCCAATTTATTTGGGCCTACTCACAGCCGCGAAGGGCTTTTAAACTGCTTTCTCTTCCTAGAGATAGAGGTGGGTGGGCTCTTCCCAATCTAAATTTATACTATTGGGCAGCCGTCTTGCAATACTGCTCTGAATTATTACACGGATACCTTGATGTGAACCCCATGGGACTTCCATCTCCCTATATATCACTACTAGGGAAGAGTGCTAGGGGCGTCTCTGGAGGTAGCTGGAATTTGGCTACTACAAGCGGGTCAGATTTAAGACTCTGACAAATGCCTACAGGGTTTTATCCAATATACGCAGATTATTTGGACTGGGCAGACTAAACCACTATAACCCCATTAATATTAATACTAATCTACCACTTATTTTTGAAAAAACATACCTTCAAAAGTGGTATAGAGCTGTTATTTCAAAACTGGGGGATTTGGTGACTCCAGAAGGCATTCGGCCTTTTAGCAACCTCAAAACCTGCTACAATTTGAATAATAATCAGAACTCCTTGTATCATGCCATTAAATACTTTCTGACACATAAATCGGGAGAACTAGCAGGTTTTGCAAAGATGAATCTTATAGATAAACTGCAGGGGTTAAGACCACCACGGATCGGATACATCTACACAATATTAAACAACCAAATGCCCTCCGATCTAGGAAAGATAGATGAAAAATGGCAGCAGAAACTGAATGCCCCCCTAACACCTTCTGTCTCGCATTAAGCTTTGCATAAAGCCATCTGCTGTCAGCCAAACTACAGGCGCAATTTTATAAGACAGGATTCTTCCTGTGTAGAACTCCCAGCAAGATCGCTAAATGGGCAACTTGTAGTGGAACAATGTGTCCTAGATTCTCTGAGTTTTGTGCAGACTCGGTACACATGTTCGCTACATGCTCAAAGTTAGAATCTTTATTGGACAAAGTGCAGCAGTTCCTGGGTGGAGTTTTATTATTAGACATCCAACTCATCCCGACTATTATCCTGCTGGGGCTACACGATACGATTAATAGGAAGACTGGGGGAGCATTAATGTTTGTAGCAATGACTATTCTCAGGATTTGTATTGCCTCGCACTGGAAAGACCCGAATCCTCCCTCATTTGCCCAATGGCAGGCCCGGCTGTTGGCTATATGTAAATTGGAGAGTGCTATAAACGCCCAAAAAGACAGGCATGCAAAAAAAATAAAGGTCTAGAGATATGGGAACCTTTAACCAGGTGACTCAGCATAAGGAATTCACAGGATATGTAGAAGAATTTTATTGATGCTTCTCCTTTTCTCTCTCTGCTTCCCTTTCCCTCTCCCTTCTTTCTTCTTTTTTTTTTTCCTTTCTCTTCTTTTTTCTCTTTTTCCTGTTCTTGCGATTTTGGATTTGCCATGTTAAGACTTGTTTAATCAGATATGCTTTTCTCAATGTAGGATTTGATGTCCATGTATTGCAAAACTGTTTTCTTTTCTTTTTTATGTTGGAACTCTCACTGCTTGTAATATTCACTGATAGCATTGAGGGGTTTGGGGAGGGGGTTGGGGGGACTTCGTTATGAATTACTCTGATTTTGTATTCTAAAGTACTGCATGTATATAAGAAAAAAAAGAAATTCACTGAAGAAAACAAAGGTAAGAGGGATGTGATAGTTAGGTTCAGATTTTACACACTCACAACCATACAAATTCAGTAGTTATAGGTTCAGATTTTACACATCAAAACCATAGGAATTCTTCAGTTATAGTTATTTCAAGTAACTATAACTCATGTTCTAAGGTAACTATAGCTCGGGCACCTGCCATGCACAGTATTCTCATCAATAATTTCACTGCAAAAATTGTAGTGATACTATCATTGATGTGATATAAGATGTAATGAGTGAGGTATTATTTCAGGTAATTAGCAGTGCATGGCGAGGGTGCGAGTTATAGTTACTTGAGACTGCTGTGTGGTTCTGTAAATCTATGTGGGAGTGGTTTGGTGGGTCTGTGAGTGAGTGGTTGTATAAGTGGGTCGTGAGTGGGTGTGTGAGTGCTTTTGTGGATCAGTGAGTGGGTGTGTGAGTGGGTATGCAAGTGTGTGAACGGGTGTGTGGTTCTGTGAGTGATTTTGGTAGTGGGTCTGTGAGTGGTTTTGTAGCTGTGCGAGTGGGTCTGTAAGTGGGTGTGTGAGTGGTTTTGTGGGTCTTTGAGTGGCTGCTTGGTTGTGTGAGTGGCTGTGCGGATTTGCAAGTGTGTGTGGTAGTGGTTTTGTGGGTGTGTGAGTGGCTGATTGGGTTTGTGAGTGGGTGTGTAAGTGGTTCTATGGCTGTGTAAGTGGTTGTGTGGGTGTGTGTGGTTGTGCTGGCCTGTGAGTGGGGTGGTAGTGGTTTTTGTGAGTGGCTGTATAGATGTGTGAGTGGATGTATGTTTTTTTTTTTTTATTGGGATCTGGATCCATTGCGGATTAACATGGGAGCTGCGTTGAGCACCGCTATGGATCCGCAGATCCCCGGTCATGCCTAAAAAACATTTTCCCACAATTTCTTCCCCATTAGGGGTCCCTCATAGACCACTCTATCAGTCCAACCCATAGGGTCAGGATACCTCTATCCGGACCCCTTATATATTTCTACTCTTTATTCCACCCCCCCGAACCGTGTCGCAATTACAAAAAAGCAGCTGCAACTTTTATATCAGGTTGCAGCCAGCCAGTCGGGACATTGTCATGATGCTTGGATCCAGGGTGGATCCACGTCTCTAGATATGCATACATTTTTTTTCTTTAATTGTTCCAAATCTACTGAACAGATTTACACCAAATTACAAAAGCCACTTTGTTTGGACCAAGATCTAGCCTTTTGCCAACTGTGGTGTAATTTTGTTCGGCAGTCCAGGCTGTAGTCGTGTCTAAAGTTCTTATGGGAAATTGCATTGGATAAACACATTTTGGTATCCCAACCCTTTATCGCGGCCCCCACTTGAAAAATTACCCTGAAACCTTCCAGATAGTAACTGAAGGGAGTGGCAAACTAGTTTTTAAAATGTCATTAAGATTTGTCAAACAGCACCAAAGTTATTAGCAAAACAAAAAATACATTCCTATGGAAACTAGGTCCTAACTATAGTCACTACTGGTGACCGCCATTAGGTAATGTATGTATGTGTGTATACACATATATATGTGTGTGTGTGTGTGTGTGTGTATATATATATATAATATATAGATAGATAGATAGATAGATAGATAGATAGATAGATAGATAGATAGCTGGATATTCACTGAAAAAACAAAAGGTAGATGGACTCTATAGTTAGGAAGTACAATTTAAAACAATTTGAATTCACTGGAAAAAACAAAGGTTACAGGGACGTTATAGTTAGGCTCAGATATAACTCATAAAAAAACAGTGAAATTTAAGAGTCATAGTTACCTCAGCTAACTATTACGTAAACCCCCACAATGCACTACTTATGAACTCACATATTACATCACTCATGACATGGTCAGTGTCATCACCGTTGACATTTCAAATGACATCACAGATGACATCCAGTGATTGTGAGTGTTTTCTAAAGGTTTCTGATTGTTAAAGATATACAGTGAGATGCTACACATGTTAAATTACTCATTAGTAGTAAACTGTACTACTAATGAGTGATACTATTTGTAACACATATTATGTGAGTGGCTGTGTGACTGTATGTATCCATGTGTCAGTAGGTGTCTGAGTGGCTCTATAGGTGTGTGAGTGGTTGCATGGGTGAGTGAGTGGCTGTATTGGTGGGTGAACCAGTGGCTGTGTGTGGCTTTGTGGATGAGTGATTGGGTGGGTCAGTGGTGTATGGATGAGTGACTGAGTACGTGAGAGGCTCTATAGGTGAGTTATGGGGTGTGTGGGGAGCTATATGGGTGAGTGATTGGGTGCATACATGTTGTATGGGTAGGTGAGTGAGTACATTTTAGAGTGGCTGTATGGGTGAGTGTATGCTTGTGCTCGTGACTGTATAGGCGAGTGAGTACATGTGTTAGTATATATATGAATAAGTGAGTGGGTGTACGAGTAACTATATTGGTTGGTGAGTGGCTGTGCGAGTGACTATGGTTGAGTGAGTAGGGGTGTGAGTAGCTATATGGGTGACTTCCAGTGTGTGAGTTGCTGTATGAGTGAGTGGGTGCGTGGGTGACTGTATGGGTGAGTTAGTGGTTGTGTGAGTGGCAGTATGAGTAAGTGCCTCCAGTGATCAGTGAGTGGGTGTGTGAGTTCTTGTATGGATCTGTTGAATGGGTATGTGAGAGGTTTGGGAGTGGGTGTATGAGATGTCCTTGTGCGTGGTCTTGTGGATGATGTCATCAGTGATGTCATTTGAGATGACATCAGTGATATCATCAGTAATGTCACTGACCAAGTCAATTGTGATGTAATATGTGAGGTCATAAGCAGTGCATTGTTGGGAGCATAAGATACAGTTAGCTCGGGTAACTATAACTGCTGAATTTCACTGGTTTTGTACAAGTGAAATCTGAGCCTAACCATAGTGTCCCTTTAGCCTTTGGGTTTTTTCAGTGAATGTCTAAGGTTTTTTCAAATTCAATTTCAAGCTGTAATCTCCCTGTAACCTTTGTTTTATTCAGTCAATTTCAACTTTAAAAAAATATATATATATTTCCTAACTATAACGTTCCTGTAACCGTTGGTGTTTTTAGGGAATTGTAAAAAAAATTTAACGTTTATTTACTAACTGTAACCTGTAAACTTTGGGAGTGGGTGTGTGAGTGGCTGTGTAAGTCGGTGAGGGGGTGTATGATTGACTGTATGGGTCTGTGAGTGGCTGCATGGGTCTCTGAGTGGGTGTGTGAGTGCCTGTGTGGGTCTGAGTCGATGTATGAGTGTCTTTGTGGGTCTGTGATTGGGAGTGCTTCTGTGTGTCTGTAAGTGTGTGTGTGAGTGGTGCTATGGGTTTGTGTGTGAGTGCCTGTGTAGGTCTGTGAGTGGGTGTACGAGTGCCTGTGTGGGTTTGTGAGTCGGTGTGTGAGTGCCTGTGTGGGTCTGTGAGTGGCTCTATGGATCAGTGAATAGCTGTGTGGGTCTATGAATGGGGGTGTGAGAAGCTATGTGGGCCTGTGAGTGGATGTGTGAGTGTCTGTGAGTGGTGCTATGGTCTGTTAGTTGGTGTGTGAGTGCCTGTGTGAGTCTTTCAGTGAGTGTGTGAGTGGGTGTGTGAGTGCCAGTGTGGGTCTGTGACTGTGTTTGTGAGTGGCGCTATCGGTCTGTGACTGGGTGTGTGAGAGGCTGTGTGGGTCTGTGAGTGGCTGTGTGAGTACATGTATCTGTCTGTGATTGGGTTTGTGAGTGGTTCTATGGATTTTGGGCAATTGCATGCTTAGGGTATTTAAAAGGGAGAACCATGGACTCTGCTCTCACAAGGAGATGACAAGAAACAAACCACTCGTCACAGCCACTACAGATCAGATTGTGCTCCATTAGATCGATGATGCACTCACCTCCATTAAGAATTTCAGATTGTTTTTCAACGTGGAATACGAAAGGAAACACATTTGATATGCCTTCATCTTTACTGAAGCTTCAACTGAAGCACCTGCTACGCTTATATTTGTAAGGGCTTGCCGTTGAGGTTTAATTTCTTTGAAATGCACACCTGGGCCAGATTGGAACCAATTTTTTTCCTAGAAGAGTCCCCAGTTTTGCTGAAAACGTCTACCCAACTGGAGTACTTTCATCTGTTTAATTAGTAGGTGCTACCTCGTTAAGTAAATGTCTTGTGCATATTCTGCACTACAGCTGCGTAAAGGACCACGAGGTAATGTTTCCAGTGACCTTGTGTGTATGTAATTTGAATGTTCCTCAAGTATCTTCATCCACAAATCTGTGATATTGTGAATCTTCTTCAAGAGAAGTCGACAAGACTACAAAGAGGCGATCTCCACCAAACAGGGGTACTTCCTCTTGACTAAATGAGCTAACTGTGCCTTTGTTTGGTCGAGATGTCCTTGTATTCCTCTGCATCATTAACGTGCCACCAAAATAGCTGGAAACGCACTTGAGGGCCTTTTGTTAAGCTGTCCATCAATGTGGGAAAGGGGGTAAGACCTTTGCATACTATTAAGGAAAACGAGGGAGGCTCATTTCAGCCCCGGTGGCCCCATCCCAGGGGCCTGGCCACAATTCAATGGGGAGGGGGCCACACATCCCCCTCCCGAACCAATTTTGGCCCCAGGGGCCCCATCACCCAGAGCCCGGCCACATCTCCCTGGGTGCCCTGATCTCACCCAGGGACTTCGTCTGCATATTTGAGACCGTGGGGGGAGCATTAGGGCCTCCACTGTCCCAGCAGGCTCCCCGCCTGGCATGCAAGAGCAATACTTTCATCTCTGTCCCTGCCCGCATTACTGCTTGCAGGGAAAGAGATGACTCCGATTCCAGCAAGCGGGAGAAGTTTTACATCTCCTGATTGCTGGAAGTGAAGTGTTTGCTTTTGCTTAGCAGGAGCTGTCACAGCTCCCGCCAAGCAAAAGCAAACTGCTATCTCCCGAGCATGGGCACCTAAGGAGATAGCAGGGAACGGCCCTGAGAGTGGCAGTCCCCAGGGACATACATATATAGCTCTAGGAAGGTGGGACACGCAGCCCCTCCTTTCTTGTACAGGAGCCGGCCCGCGAGACAGGCCGTACGGGTCCCTTCCTTCAGTTAAAAACAAATTTGGCCCCAGGGAGGTGGTGGTCCCTGGGGACGGGGGTCTGCACAGACCCCCTCTATAATGTTTATTGTAGCCTTGGGGAGGTGGTGGTCCCCGGGGGGTTTGCACGGTCCCTCCAGCATTAATATTGTCATGATGCCCAGGGAGGTGGTGGTCCCCGGGACATTATTAAGCCCTTGGAGGGGACCCCATGCCCCACCTCCATTTTTATAATTAAAGTAGACATGCCCCTAGGACCTGGCCCACCTGGGGGCTACAATTATAACAAGCGCAGGAGATCCCACTTGTTTTTATTTTTTAATTCATGACAATATTAACAAATGTTGCCATGAATTAAAAGTTTGTTTGCCCTGCCAGGGTCTCTGTAGGATTTCAGGACCAAGGCGAGGGGGTTAGGGTATTCATACCCTGCCCCCTTTTCTTGTTTTTTTGTGCATTTATTTTCAGACTCCGCTGAAGCTGAGTCCCAAGATGGCTGCCAATACTTCCTCATTGAAGTGTTGGCAGCTAATCAGAGCTCTGCAGATCTCTGCACTAGATTGTCATTATTCGCAAATGATTTGCACCTCTAGAGATCCAAATTTGGATTTCCTTTAATATCTCCAAAACTACTGAACGGATTTACTCCAAATTACAAAAAGCATGATCTCCAGACCAAATCTAACTTTCAGCCATATTTGGTGTAATTCCGTCTAGCAGTTCAGGCTGTAGTCATATTCAAAAACCCTATGGGATTGCTCTCTTGTAAGAGCATTGTTTCTACCTGCTGCCTTTCTGCTTTGCATATGTGTTAAGTTCCTTGTAATGCTAACGCGCATGAAGTTGCCTGGCTCCTGCTGAGGTTGGCAGCTTTCATGGTACAGCCACCACAGCCATTTCAACATTTCAGTTTATGTGTTGGTTAGTCACTGGTATTTTGTGTTGTTATTTTAACTCTTTTAATTTTGCCAATACTGCCTTCCAGGAAGGGAAGCCTTTCAGACAGACGGGGTCTGCGTGGCTCTGATTCGTATTTTCTTTGCCCATCCCTGAGTTTTTTTGCCTCTTGCTACGTCATTGGCACGCCGCTTTGGAGGCAGGCTACTTATTCATGGCCGAGATGCAGATGCATGGTGGGCGTGCCGTGCCAAAGGTAAGCCTGTTGGCGCTCGGGGGCATCCAAAGACCTTCATGGATGCTCTCTCGCTAAACGGACCCATTGTAAGTGAGGGTATTGACACAGTTAACCAGCATTTAGAAGAATATATAACTGGGTCCCTTGATAGGATTGTGCCATTGTCACAGCATCATGTTACCCGTGCTAAACCACCTGCAGAATGGTTCAGTGAGGAACTTTCATTGCTTAAGAAGTCTTGAAATGCCTGGAGCGTTTATGGCAAAAAGAGAGCCAACAGCAAAGCCATTTATAATCTGGCTCTTTAGAACTTTCATAAGCAAATACGTAGTACACACAGGCAATTTTATGCACAGAAGATTAAGTCATCTTCCAATTCCTTGAGAGAAATCTTCTCAGTTGTCAAGTCCTAATCATCTTTGGAACGTGTCTCTGCCTGCAGCATTTTGTCTCCTGAGAGCTGCAATACGATTGTCAGTTTTTCCCCCGACCATGTCTCAAAAATCTTTGACTCTTTTCCCCAGGCTTCTAGGGACACTCAGTGTCAAGAGGCCTGTTTGATGCTCCAACTTCCAGGGATGGTCTTTTTAGTTTCACAGCTCCCTCCCTAGATGAGCTTTGGATGCTCTTTAGTATGGTAAATTCTGGGTCGCCTGTGGACCCGATTCCACCCAATTTTGGCTCAAGGGATAGAGACTATTCTGCCGTTCTTGAGCAACCTAATTGATACCTCGTTTAGTAAGAGTCAACTACATATGAGATGGAAGCACGCTATTGTCATGCCTCTCCTAAAAACATCTTTGGACCCGGCGCTACCTGAAAATTTCAGGCTAATTTCGTTGCTCCCTTTCTTTTTGAAGGTTGTTGAAAAGCACATCCATACTCAACTGGCAGGCTTCATAATTTACTCTATATGACCCAATCAGGGTTTCGGGCTCAGTATTCCACAGAATCAGCCTCATTGTTAGCTTTTAAATCTCTTAGACTCTGTGCCGATCTGGGTCATACAGTGGCATTAATAATGCCGGACCTCATTGCGGCATTTGACACCGTGTCCCAAGGCCTTCTGTTAGAACGCCTATGGAACTGCGGTGTCGGGGGCACAGCCTTTAGGTGGTTGGCCTCCTTCCTCCAAAACTGCACCTTTCAGGTAGTCCAAAGGCCTTTCTCATTGGAAGTGCTGTCTCTGCCTCAGGTGGTGCCCCAGGGCTCCACGCTGAGCCCAACTCTGTTCAGTCTTTATATGCACCCCCTGGCAGAGGTCATCGAGCAACATAGTTACCATTATGTCTAATGCCACTGACACGCAGCTTATTGTTACCCTTTCCAAAGATGAGGGAGGCACTGCACCTCAATTTAGATCTTGCCTTGTGGAACTTACGGATTGGATGAATAGGAATTGCCTCAAGCCTAATGCCAAAAAACAGAGGTTCTTATTGGTAAGTTCCCGTCTGTTTGGTCCTCCGCCTGGTGGCCAGACAGATTATGCTCAGTCCTAGCTCCTGGGCCAACATGGAAGAATTTAGGGGCCTGGTTTGACTCTAATTTAACATTTGACAGTCAGATAGCCATCGTTGCAAGGCAATGTTTCAGTACGCTCAAAACTTTGGCAAATATCATGGATCTTCTCCCCATAGCACCCAGGAAAACTTTAGTCCAGGCACCTGTGATGTCTCAACTGGACTATTGTGATGTAGCCTATATTAGTGCCTCATTGTGTTGATTGCAAATGTTGACTGTAGAGTGCAAAATGCAGCAGCTCGTTTATTACTAAATCTTCCAAGATGTTCTTCTGGCCCGGCACTTGCTAAATTGCACTGGTTACCTTTGAGCAAAATAATTTCTTTCAAAGCCATGTGCTTATGCCCCAAAATCTTAAATGGCAATTGCCTTTGGTATCTGTCTTCTCTGGTGAAACCTTACCATCTGCCATGAGTCCGACAATGAACTGCAGACATTACTGCCCTATGACATGGACAGAGTACTTACAGACGTCCTATCCCCCTCTGTGCAGGCAGGTCTGGAGCCCTTTAAGGATCCTCATGACGAATCTGTGGAGTATTGCTTACTCCGAATTTTCAAAAACCATTCATCCTTCAGACAGACGCTTCCGGGGTAGGGATAGGAGCTGTCCTTTCTCAACTTGATGATCTGGGATTAGAACGTCCTATTCTATACATCAGTAGAAAACTATTCCCCAGAGAAACAGCGTATCCCACCATAAAGAAGGAGTATCTAGCCCTGAAGTGGAGTATAGAAAAGCTCAGGTATTACCTAGAAGGAAGATCTTTTATACTATATACCGACCATCCCCCCCTCACCTGGCTTCAGAGAAATAAGGGTACTAATGATAGGGTCCTTTGCTGATTCCTGACGCTACAACCTTTTCGCTTTGAGGTGCACCACCGTAAGGGCATAGAACAAGGCAATGCGGATTATCTGTCCCGGTTTCCTCTTTCCCCCGATCGGGGAAATCCACGGGGGGGGGGGGGCGTGTGTCATGAGTACGACAATGAACTGCAGACATTACTGCCCTATGACACGGACAGAGTACTTACAGACGTCGTATCCCCCTCTGTGCAGGCAGGTCTGGAGCCCTTTAGGGATCCTCATGACGAATCTGCGGAGGGGTGGCCTGTGACATCACCCAATCCTAACCTATCGGAGGAACAGCCGAGCAAAACAAGAGGGCCGAGCATCAGTAGCAGTGCGGAACCGGAAGATCCTAGAGGAGAGTTTGTGGCGTGGACCGATAGGAAGGAGGGAAGCCAAGGGCCGGAGCAGACTGCAGGAGTTCCCGCTGTGAAGGATGCCGCCTTCAACATCGTTTCTGCTTGCGAGGAGCCCCAAGCGAGAGGAGAACAGAACCACGCGTCGTCCAGCCACCCTCACGGAAGAGGGTGGCTTGCTAAGGTACGGCTGACTTGGCAAGTGTTTACCGGGCATGGGAGAGGGAGGGCTACATAAAAGGGGAGGAGATCTCACGGTGAACTCCACTTAGGTGATGGTTTAGTGGTGCAAACCTCCCTCACTCCTGTTCCCCAAAGATAGAAGCAGTGGCTTTCAAAACCACTGACCCGACATTTTTTTTTCTTTTACTTTATTCGCATTTGGGCTTCTCCTTGAACCCGAAGTGAACTCCACGGAGAAACAGAGTACCAGAACGGACTTCACCTATATGGAAGATACTTGGTAGCTATAGAGCAGCCCCCATACGGAAACCCTCTGTTTTTGTTTCCTTTCATTTCGGGTGCATTTGTTAAAAATAAAGAAGACTGGAACTTTACGATAATAGTTTGTTATTGCCTTCCATACAAATAGTGGCCCGTATATCTGACAAGTAGTGGAGAATGCAGACATAGCCTCCATAGATACACAATGGAGAATCTCATGTATCAATTGAAGGAAGGCCAAACCAAACAAACAGAATCAACTTCTGATGGGCCTGGGACAAGGGAGAGGCCCTTCCCCACCTGGTACAGTTGTACAAAAATATGTACCTGGAGAGGATCCCATAGCTTTCTTTTTGAACTTCGAGAAAGCAGCTAGGGCCAGTGGATGGCCCACTGATCGCTGGCCTTTCTATTTAGCACCATTGCTCACAGCCGAAGCTCAGGCAGCTTACCAGACCATTAACAGGGATGGTACGGCCAATTACGGGGTTGTAAAACAACATATCCTAGACCGCCTCAGAATTGACGAAGAAGCGCTCCGACTCAAGTTCAGACAAGAACCAGGAAAGGCCAGTGACACACCCAAAACCCTTTTTTATAAAAATGAAAGACGCTGCCGATCGCTGGTTGAAACCACAGGAATCTACCATCAATGATGTTATGGACAGCTTGAGCCCTTCTGGCAGGGAGTGACGACTGTGCTGAGGGAAATCACTGAAAGAGACCTACAACCCTCCATGGCACAGTGCATTCTCCATTGGTTTCCTCACACTTCAAAGAATATAATCACAAGTAAATTTATAGACCTGAGGTACCTTCTAGCTAAAAGGTCCATAACCTCCCAATGGAAGGCGAAGAAAGGTCCTAGCTTAGTTAAATGGAAGGCTGAATTTATTAAATGGGCCGAGTGTGAGGGAGGGATCCGGCTTCAAATTGCACACCCTACGGGTAGCGAGCAGGCGTTAGAAAGGGCGAGAGTATGGGAGCGACTGGTCACGGAGCTCTCACTCCCGGTGGATGAGGAGGAGGAGGGTTTTGAGGATGGGGCTGGGGTAAGTCCACACTAAGATGTAGAAGTTGCTGGGGTTGCCTTGTTATCAGAGCGGGGGAAGCGGCTTAATTAGGGACCCGCCCCGACATCCACGTTCCAATGGCACTGACATCCCCATGCCACTGGGGTCCAAACTTGGTTGCTACTTGTTGCCCGAGCAACTGGCCTTCTCGAGGGATTGTCTTCGGCGGAGATGAGGTTGGTTTCCCCTAGGCGCGTCATAACTTGGCGATTTGTGGGACGTTCTACCTTGTTTACCCTGAAGAATACCCACTGTAGTATGTCACGGGGGTTGTAGACACCTAATTTTTGTGTCAGGACTTCTGTCATCCGCGGATCGCCGTTACGACACAGCGTAACGACGGCGATCGCAGCGCAAGCAGAGAACCACATTTCCCAGCATTCCGTGGGAAACGTTGCATGCGTAACGCACGCCACGCAGACCCAGAAAGTAAAGAGCTCGCCGAGGACGCAGACATCGCCGATTATTCCTGCCAGATGACGGAGTGGGTTGGTATGCTGCCGTTCCGGTAAGATCCTTCTAGGTTCCTATTGCCTTTGGACCAATGGTACCCCGTTCTGGGTTGGGTACACTACCTAAGACGCTCCAAGTTGAGACTCGCTGTTAGCGGGATATTGGGGCATTTCTAAGTTCCCTTCTCAGTACATACCCTGTCTCCCTGTTGAAAGAGACGCGCGCTTGCCTTCTCATTGCAGGGAGAAAACAAAGACTCGGCACTATTTGATGTCGGGAAAGACCCATTTGTTCACAGGTTTTTGTGAAACACTATGCTGCCTTGAAAACGATATAGAGTGGTTTGGGCTCAGATAGCTTTCTGGCTTATATACTTTGAAATGTGATTGCACAGTCGTCTAAGAGTCATTAGACGCCTGAGGAGCACAGGAGCTGCGCAGGTTCGGCAGAACACAGTGAGAGGATTTCACTCTTGACTTCTGAACCTTTATGTCTTCACAATATTTTGTCATTCATTTCATCCCTACACAGGAGAAACGAGTTAGGGGTTTTAAGTCAGAGGGATTGGTACAACCACAGAAATTAAAACAGACATTGTTTGGTATGCAGAAGGATTGTTTGTACATTAGTTCAGCTCACATAGGAATGAGAGTTACATGGTATATATTGTGTCTTCCTCTGCAGTTGGTTGCAACACCCTGGCATCGCCCCGAATCTCTTCTCCTAGGTTTCAGGTCCACCTTATTTTCCTTTACAGGTAGGGGTGACACCATAATATATGAGAAAGGAAGGAAAGTGGGGGGTACGGGGTGCAATCTAATTGTCTGTCATTCTCGTTTCAGATCTCCCTCCCCACTGTCCCCTTCCTTTCCTTCCCCTGTGGGACTATCCTAGTTGCCTGTGTTTACAACTTCAGGCTCTATGGGAGTTGTGTAGGGGAAGTTATAGGTAATTCAGCACAGCCCCGAAGAGACCAGAAGAAGGAGCCTGACAGAATAATCGGCCCACGATTGCTTTTTTCTTCTTGGCTGTGCTGAAACTATAATGGCTACCTTGGACGACGTAATGGCGGTGCTGGCGTTGGTTCAAACTGAACTAGTGGCCTCTAACCGGGAAGTAGCTGCTTCTAGAGCAGAGAATGCGCAGTTAAGGGCAAGGGTGGATAGAATACAGGCGAATCCATTTGATGTTGGGTGGAGCACTACCCCTTCCACCTCTGTAGTAGTGGAGAAGCCTGCCCAAATACCCCTGGCACCCCCTGAGAGATTCTATGGGGACAATAAGAAAGTACAAGTATTTATGACTCAGGTGTTATTACACTTTATGTGCAAACCAAATATGTTCTCCACCAACCAGGCTCGAGTGGCCTTCCTGATTTCCTATTTAGGGGGTGAAGCAGCGCAGTGGGCAGTCCCTGTGGTGAGAAGTGATGACCCTCTACTCTACGACTGGGATGAGTTTTGATCTGAATTCGAGAAAACGTTCGACCGCAGGGCGGAAACTGCCGATAGGGAGCTTCTGGAACTGAAACAGGGCAATACAGAACTGGTAACATATCTCAACAGCTTTCGTCGACTGGTGGCGGAAACTGATTGGCCCGAAGCAAAACAATCGGCAATCTTCTACCAAGGATTGAATGACGAGCTAAAAGATGTATTGGCGCAGATCGACCCCCAACCTCGCACCTGTTCAGCTCTTATCGAACTTGTCCTGCGTTTGGATCACAGAATGAAGGAGCGGAAGGGTGACCACAAGAAAAGAGAACGATCAGTCGTGCCATATGATGGAAGCAGCCAAGGTGAAAAGCCCACAACCACACCTGACCCCATGGAAATTGGAGCAGTGCAAGCTTCGCTCACGTTGAGCGAAAAAGATCATCGCCGAAAACAAGGCCTCTGCCTTTATTGTGGCAAAAAAGGGCATTACTTACGGGACTGTCCAGTGAAGCCTAAGCCTGGACGGTTGAGGACTGGACAAGCTGCAGCAGGTATCACGGATCAGGGGCAGGAAAACTCCAAAGCTTGAAGGTGGGTGAAGGGGAACCATCAAGCAAACTTATTATCCCTTCCATAACGCCAGGCTGTAAACAAGAAAGGAATCACTTGTTTCTTACCATGTCGTTGTTTGTTGATACAGAAGAAAAACACAAAAGCGCTATGGTGGATTCAGGCGCAACCGGTTGTTTTTATGGACTTCACGGAAGCCGAACGTCTCGGAGTGCTTCTTCTTATTAAGAGTCCTCCTGAAAAGGTATATGCTGTGGACGGAAAAGAGCTAGAAGCCGGTCCTATCAAATACCACACCCCTGAATATGAGCTTACTCACAATGGTAACCATCGTGAGACTCTGTCCTTCAACATTATCCAGGCTCCTCACTACGGAGTTATTCTGGGGCTCCCTTGGCTACAAAAACACGAGCCTTTGATACACTGGACAACCAAATCAGTACGGTTTACTTCGGACTATTGCAAGGAACATTGTACAACCGAGTCTTGTGGTCCCTCGCGGGCTTTGGCCTCCGTGCAGTGTATTGCCACTGCAGCTGAAAAGGAAGTAATGCTCCCTTCTTGTTACGAGGCATTCCAAACCGTCTTCAGCGACACTCAGGCCGAGGTGCTCCCGCCTCACCGAACGTATGATTGCCGAATAGACCTCATTCCAGGAGCTGTGATTCCTAACGGAAGGATATATGCCCTCACTGTCCCTGAAAAGGAGTTCTTACGAGCATACCTAGACAAATACCTTGCTCTAGAATACATAAGACCATCAAGATCCACAGCAGCCTCACCGTTGTTTTTTATCCCAAAAGCCAATGGGTAAAGAGATGTTGTATTGACTATAGAGCGCTTGATCACGGTGAAGAACCAATACCCTTTGCCATTAATCCCTGTTCTGTTGGAACAAGTACGAGCCGCCAAGATCTACACCAAATTGGACCTCAGAGGCGCCTATCACCTTGTATGCATAAGGCAAGTGACAAATGGAAAACGGCATTTAAGACGCGATATGGGCTCTTCGAATACCTTGTTATGCCCTTCGGGCTCTGTAACGCCCCGGCCGCCTTTCAATACTTCTTAAATGAGGTATTACGGGAGTATCTCGATCATTTCGTCGTGGTTTATATCGATGACATTTTAGTCTATTCAAATTCAACCGAAGAACACACGGAACATGTTAGTCGGGTGTTACAGGCTTTGGTCAATCATCATCTATACTGCAAGATCACAAAATGTGAGTTTCATGTGACCACGGTGGAATTCCTGGGTGTGATGCTCACACCGTACGGTCAGGTTATGGCCGAAAGAAAAGTCAGGGCAGTAAAGGAGTGGCCCCGTCCTTGTACAGTGAAAGACATTCAGTGTCTGTTGGGGTTCGCCAACTTTTACAGGCGTTTTATATGCGGCTTATCGGTTATGGTAACACCGTTAACCAGACTTACACGGAAGAACGTTCCGTTTATATGGGATCAGGAAGCACAGGGAGCTTTCGACCAAATGAAGACCGCTTTCTCAACCGCTCCTGTTCTTACTCATGCCGACCCAGAGAGGCCTTTCCTGATGGAAGCCGATGCATCCGAGGTAGCACTAGGGGCAGTGCAATCCCAAAGAGAAGAAACCACTGGATTATTGCATCCCATTGCGTTTATGTCTCGAAAACTCAACCCTGCGGAAACGAACCACACGATCGCGGAGAAGGAACTGCTGGCCATCTGCGATGCATTCTTGGAGTGGAGACATTGGCTGTTGGGTGCAAAACATCAAGTGACGGTATACACGGACCATCGCAACTTGCAATTCATGTGAGCAGCCCGTCATCTAACCCCAAGACAGCTTCGATGGATGCTATTCTTCGAAGAATACCAGTTCATCGTCACCTATAGACCCGGCGTGAACAACAAAGAAGCGGATGCTTTGACGAGACAAGAAAACCCGACTCTCCATACCACCACTCCGGTTAGAGCCATCATAAACCCCTCTCAGGTGGTGGGTGTTACCCAAACAGAAGACCTTTTGATGGGCATTAGAAAAAGTGCACAAACATGTGTATGGAGAACCTGGTTACGACACCATCCAGAATGGAAGATGATTCATGGTGTACCCATGAGAGGTACACAAGTGTTGGTACCTACAAGACCCTTGCGTAAAACTGTGTTTTCCTGGTGTCATGATGCCCTTGTGCAGGCCATATGGGGTATGTAAAAATGCTTGAAAAGGCCCTGAGACAGTTCTGGTGGCCTTCCATTTGGCCTGATCTTTGTCAATGAGTGTAGGAGTGTGCAAAGTGCGCCCAAATGAAATCTGACCGACAACCACCTCAGGGACTCCTACAACCCATTCCCACACCGGACAATCCATGGGAGAGGTTCTCCGTGGACTTCATTGTTGGACTCCCCAAAGACCAAGGAAAGACTGCTATTATTGTGGTAGTAGATTATCTTACAAACATGGGTCACTTTATAGCATGCAACCAGGTCCCTACAGCTGGTCACTTGGCTCACCTCCTGTTAGTGAACATAGTCAGGTTACATGGCCTTCCGAGGGTGATAGTGTCAGATAGAGGGGCCCAATTTACTGCTTGCTTTTGGAAGACCTGGTGTTCTTAGTTGCAAATAACCTCATCCTTATCCACCAGTTTCCACCCACAGACCGATGGTCAGACAGAGAGGCTGAACCAGACTCTGAAACAATTTTTGCGTTGTTACGTTCAGGACAACACCAACTCGTGGGTGGACAGGTTGTGGGTGGCGGAAATTGCCTATAACAGCACTCAGCACTCCTCCACGCTCCACACCCCTTTTTTTTGTTCCTATGGGCATCATCCTCGATTCAACCCCCTATTGCTTCCGAGTACCAGCGCCAGGCTGCCAGACGTCAAGGAGAGATTGTTGCGTGTTCGCAAGATACTCCTTGCCACACGTAGGAATCTTGTACAAGCCAAAGTCAGGTACAAAGCGCAGGCGGACAAACACCGTCGGCCTTGCCCTGCATACAAAAAGGGAGATCTGGTGTGGTTGGCCACAAAACACATTAGGTTCAGAAGACATAGTGTGTTTAACCCTAAATACATAGGGCCGTATAGAATTGTGAAACTGGTGGGCCCGGAAGCGGTTCAGCTGCGGTTGCCCGCGCACTTCAGGATACACCCCGTCTTCCATGTATCCCTCCTAAAATCCTCTCTTTGTCCGATCCGTCGAGCTCCTTTGCCTATCTGGGTGCATCAGGACCAGGAATATGAGGTCCAATGGGTGCTTGACTCTAAGTGGGTGAGGAGGCGTTTGCAGTATCTGATCTCCTGGAAGGGTTATGGCCCTGAAGAAAACTCCTGGGAGCCCGCCAGGTCCGTGCACGCTCCTCGGTTGGTTGCTCGATTCAATAGATTGTTTCCTGACAAGCCTGCTGCTGATCCGCGTCCCTTGTGAGGGGGGGATGTACTGTCAGAAATACTGTCATCCGCGGATCGCCGTTACGACACAGCGTAACGACGGAGATCGCAGCGCAAGCATAGAACCACAATTTCCCAGCATTCCGTGGGAAACGTTGCGTGCGTGACGTACGCCACGCAGACCCAGGAAGTAAAGAGCTCGCCGAGGATGCAGACATCGCCGATTATTCCTGCCAGATGACGGAGTGGGTTGGTATGCTGCCGTTCCTGTAAGATCCTTCTAGGTTCCTATTGCCTTTGGACCAATGGTACCCCGCTCTGGGTTGGGTACACTACCTAAGACGCTCCAAGTTGAGACTCGCTGTTAGCGGGATATTGGGGCATTTCTAAGTTCCCTTGTCAGTACATACCCTGTCTCCCTGTTGGAAGAGACGCGCGCTTGCCGTCTCATTGCAGGGAGAAAGCAAAGACTTGGCACTATTTGATGTCGGGAAAGACCCGTTTGTTCACAAGTCTTTGTGAAACACTATGCTGCCTTGAAAACGATATAGAGTGGTTTGGGCTCAGATAGCTTTCTGGCTTATATACTTTGAAACGTGATTGCACGGTCGTCTAAGAGTCATTAGACGCCTGAGGAGCACAGGAGCTGTGCAGGTTCGGCAGAACACATTGAGAGGATTTCACTCTTGACTTCTGAACCTTTATGTATTGTCTTCACGATATTTTGTCATTCATTTCATCCCTTCACAGGAGAAACGAGTTAGGGGTTTCAAGTCAGAGGGATTGGTACAACCACAGAAATGAAAACAGACATTGTTTGGTATGCAGAAGGATTGTTTGTACATTAGTTCAGCTCACATAGGAATGAGAGTTACATGGTATATATTGTGTCTTCCTCTGCAGTTGGTTGCAACACCCTGGCATCGCCCCAAATCTCTTCTCCTAGGTTTCAGGTCCACCGTATTTTCCTTTACAGGTAGGGGTGACACCATAATATATGAGAAAGGAAGGAAAGTGGGGGGTTCTCATAAGGTGGTACGGGGGTGCAATCTAATTGTCTGTCATTCTCGTTTCAGATCTCCCTCCCCGCTGTCCCCTTCCTTTCCTTCCCCTGTGGGACTATCCTAGTTGCCTGTGTTTACAACTTCAGGCTCTGGGGGAGTTGTGTAGGGGAAGTTGTAGGTAATTCAGCACAGACCCGAAGAGACCAGAAGAAGGAGCCTGACATTTTGCTCGAATGGTTAATCAGCTACCCCTTCCTGTACAGCGGGACGCCTGCTTCACATGATATGTCTTGGTCCAATTGCTACATAAGACCACAAATTCAAGCGTCTTTCCACTCTGAGGAAGACACTCTACGGCACGCCTGGGGGGGAGGGGGAGGCGGGAAGTAGGGGGGGTTGAGTTGGGGGGCCAGTTGGGGAAGGTTGCAGGGGGGTGGGGGTGTGAGGGGATGTGTGAATGGGGGTTTTGATCCTGTTTTATACTGGATTCTTCTGTTGGTGAGGCTGAAAATGTTTACCGCAAAGGAACTATTCTGGAGATGACCGTACTATATGTCAATATAATTGCCTTGAAGTTTGCCACTGCACATAATACCTATTCTCTTGTTGGAATGATGTATTTGAAGATGTAATGTCAATAAAAATTGTTTGGCAAAAAAAAAAATCAATGATGTTATGGACAAAATATATTTAGAACATTATCTAGAAATCCTGCCTTCTAACACACAAAGGTGGCTTCGACAACACGCCAACCTGTCTATTGAGCAAGCTATTGAAATGGCTACGTCTTTCACCCGCGCCCAGTACCGTGGCCCCCCAAGGAACCAGAAAGACCCCAGAAAGGACCCCTACCCACGAGAATTGAAAAGAAGACCATTAAGAGTCACTCAGAATCCCCAAGATCTCGACCTGAGAGGCCTGACAAACCCATCACCTCTAGCCCCCAGTGTTTTGAGTGTGGCGAGTGGGGCCACATAGCCACTTTTGTAGAAAGAAAAAAGAAAAGACCGAGGACGAACCTATGGACGTCAGCTACGCACCTCGATCAGTCCTATATGCACAAGAGATGGGGCATATGTACTATGTAAGTCTCATAGTGAATAACCGGGAAATAAAAGCCCTCCTTGACTCAGGATGCAAACACTCAGTGGCCCGAGAGGATGTAGTCCCTATCTCCACGGTCACACCAGGGAAGACCGTTAATATACGCTGTGTACATGGGGATGTTAGGGTCTATCCTGTAGCTCAGTTACCGATAGGCACTAAGACAGGCCCACAGACTACTATTTCCGTAGGAGTCCTTCCCTCCCTTCCTGAACCATTGATTCTAGGGGTAGACAATCCTTGTTTCCCCCTCCTCCTAGCCAGTGCCCTTAAACCAGGAACCCCACCAGAGAACCCTCATGACACCCTGCTAACCTCAGAGCCTTGGGCTACGGATAAGAAATTCAGGGGAGCCCAATTGAACAATGCATCCCTTAGACATGCATGGCAGAGAGCGCAGGAAACAAAAGATAACCTAAAGAGAAGTTATCGTTCCTTTGAGGAGAGAAACGGGCTTCTATACCGGATCGCCAAGGAAGGGGTCGAGCCCCAATTATTAGTACCCACGTGTTTTAGGGATAAAATCCTTTTTTTTTAGCCATTCCCATCTGCTTGCAGGACATGTAGGAGCTGAAAAAACTAGCAAGGCAATCTTAGATAATTTTTATTGGCCTGGCATATTTCTACAGATTAAAAAGTATTGCCAGGAGTGTGGGATATGTCAGAAAAGGAATCCCTTTATCCCCCCTAAAGCTCCTTTACAGCCTTTACCCATTATGGGGTGCCCATTTGAACACATCGGGATAGATTTAATAGGCCCCCTTCCTAAGTCCGCTAAAGGACATCAATTTGTTCTTATGATTGTTGATTACGCTACCCGATACCCTGAAGCCCTTCCTTTACGAGCAGCCACTACCACAACCATTTCACAGAATCTGATAGAGGTCTTTTCAAGAATGGGATTCCCAAGAGAAATACTCACTGACCAGGGCACACCTTTTGTATCTCGTCTAATGAAGGAAATATGTAAACAGTTAGATATCAAACACATAAAAACATCAGTGTACCATCCCCAAACAGACGGCTTAGTGGAACGGTAGAACGGTAATCTAAAGTCTTCATGTTAAGAAAACTTTTGTTAGGGGATGGGAGGAATTGGGATCAGCTTCTTCCTTTGGCATTATTTGTTCTACGAAGCACGGTCCAATCTAGCCTGGGTGTCTCTCCATTTGAGCTCTTATTCGGGAGGCGGCCACGTACCCTCCTAGAGATTACGAAAGAAACTTGGGAAGAAAAGGGTGCTTCTGAAGCACAAGCCCTACTTGATTACGCCAATGAGGTAAAGGCGAGACTTCACAAACTAAGAGCCTTAGCCCAAGACTCTCTAGAAAAGACACAAAAAGAGCACAAACAACAGTATGACAAAGGGACAAAGTTAAGAGTTTTTCAGGCTGGCGACTGAGTATTGATACTTCTTCCTTCATCCTCACACAAACTAAGAAAATAATGGCAGGGTCCTTTCGAGATCATAAGAAAAATCGGAAAGACTACTTACCTATTGCGTCTTTCCCCCAAAAAAACTCAAATGTACCACGTTAACATATTAAAGAAATGGTTTGGTCCCACCCCAAAAAAACCTTGTAATGTTTCGTTTGTTGCCCAAATGCACAGCACAGTCCATGAAACAGTTTATAGTCCTGAATTGACCACGAAGGAAAAAGCGGAGTTACAGGCTCTTCTCTCATTTTCCGACCTTTTTTCCAACCAACCTGGCAAAACCTCCTTAATTACTCACTCATTACCTACCCTTGACGGTGTTGTAGTTAAACAAAAACCCTATCGGGTCCCGGAGGCCCGTTGCGTGGCTTTACGAAAAGAAGTGGAAGACATGTTCGAAATGGGAGTAGTGGTACCTTCCAAAAGTAATTGGTGTTCGTCTATCGTTCTTCTCCCGAAACCTGATGGAAGCACCAGTTTTTGTATTGATTTTAGAGCCATAAACCGCATCTCTAAACAAGACGGGTACCCCCTTCCCCGGGTGGATGAGTTAATTGAGCGCCTGGGTGAGGCTCGATATATATCCACCATCGACCTCACCAAGGGCTACTGGCAGATCCCTCTGCATCCGGCCGACCAGGAGAAGACAGCATTTTCGACTCCTGATGGGCTATTCCATTTCACAGTGTTACCTTTTGGTCTTCATGGCGCCCCTGCTAGCTTTCAGAGACTTATGGACACCCTCCTGAAAAGCCACTCTGGGTATTCCTCGGCCTATCTGGACGATATTGTTGTATTTAGCAGAACGGGGGACGAACACCAATCCCACCTTTAGGACATTCTTACTGAACTAAGGGACGCCAACCGTCACATCAACGCAATAAAATCTAAGTTTACCTTCCAGAAGGTAAAATACTTAGGGTATCTGTTGGGAAAGGGGCTCATTGAGCAGCAATCAGAGAAGGTGAGGGCCATTCAAGACACTCCCTTTCCCATTACAAAAAAAGAGATGAGGGCTTTCCTTGGCCTTGTCAGGTACTATAGGCGGTTCATTCCCCTGTTCTCCCAGACTGCTGCCCCTCTTACTGACTTACTCAAAAAGTCCATCTCGGCTAGTCACATCAAAAAACCCTCTGAACGAGAGAGCCAAGCATTCAGGGCTTTAAAGACTTCTTTGACTACATCACCTGTATTGCTTACTCCGAATTTTCAAAAACCATTCATCCTTCAGACAGACGCTTCCGGGGTAGGGATAGGAGCTGTCCTTTCTCAACTTGATGATGAGGGGTTAGAACGTCCTATTCTATACATCAGTAGAAAACTATTCCCCAGAGAAACAACGTATCCCACCATAGAGAAGGAGTGCCTAGCCCTGAAGTGGAGTATAGAAAAGCTCAGGTATTACCTAGAAGGAAGATCTTTTATACTATATACAGACCATCCCCCCCTCACCTGGCTTCAAAGAAATAAGGGTACTAATGATAGGGTCCTTCGCTGGTTCCTGACGCTACAACCTTTTCGCTTTGAGGTGCGCCACCGTAAGGGCATAGAACAAGGTAATGCGGATTATATGTCCCGGTTTCCTCTTTCCCCCAATCGGGGAAATCCACGGGGGGGGGGGCGTGTGTCATGAGTCCGACAATGAACTGCAGACATTACTGCCCTATGACACGGACAGAGTACTTACAGTTGTCGTTTCCCCCTCTGTGCAGGCAGGTCTGGAGCCCTTTAGGGATCCTCATGACGAATCTGCGGAGGCGTGGCCTGTGACATCACCCAATCCTAACCTATCGGAGGAACAGCCGAGCAAAACAAGAGGGCCGAGCATCAGTAGCAGTGCGGAACCGGAAGATCCACGAGGAGAGTTGGTGGCGTGGACCGATAGGAAGGAGGGAAGCCAAGGGCCGGAGTATGCTGCAGGAGTTCCCGCTGTGAAGGATGCCGCCTTCAACATCGTTTCTGCTTGCGAGGAGCCCCAAGCGAGAGGAGAACAGAACCACGCGTCGTCCAGCCACCCTCATGGAAGAGGGTGGCTTGCTAAGGTACGGCTGACTTGGCAAGTGTTTACCGGGCATGGGAGAGGGAGGGCTACATAAAAGGGGAGGAGATCTCACGGAGAACTCCACTTAGGTGATGGTTTAGTGGTGCAAACCTCCCTCACTCCTGTTCCCCAAAGATAGAAGCAGTTGCTTTCAAAACCACTGACCCAATGTTTTTTTTTCTTTTACTTTATTCGCATTTGGGCTGCTCCCTGAACCGGATGTGAACTCCACGGAGAAACAGAGTACCAGAACGGACTTCTCCTATATGGAAGATACTTGGTAGCCAAAGAGCAGCCCCCATACGGAAACCTTCTGTTTTTGTTTCCTTTCATTTCGGGTGCATTTGTTAAAAATAAAGAAGACTGGAACTTTACGATAATAGTTTGTTATTGCCTTCCATACAAATAGTGGCCCGTATATCTGACACTATCCCAGTCGAAGTGTGAGGTCAACTGGTAGTGCGCCTGTTGTGGTCCGTCGTATGAAAAGTACCCGGATGGGTGGCTCTTGTTTTGGTTTTCGAGTTTTAAACTTGTGAAACCTCTTACTCGTTCCTCTCAGATTATAGCCTTCAGAAACATCCGTTGGTAAGAAGCTTAAAAATTGTTTCCGCTGTCTTAAACTGGTGCTACCAGAGTCTGCTGTTTGGTCTGTCTGGCGCGGACCTGGTTAGTCTTGGCTCAATTCGTTTTTTGCTGTTTCTGTCCCCTTCTAGGTTATTTCAGTTGTAGCTCTTGCAGGGCAATCCTAGAGCAGGGACGCTCCATTTTTGAGAAACCAAACGCTTTATAAATCAAATTATTATTAATATGGAAATTAACATGGGAAACAAACTTTGTTCTTACTCTCCACCTTATTTTTGCATCCCCCATTCATGGATCACCCCGAAACTTTCCATGCAAAGCTTGAACCATCAGCACAATTTTGGGGGGAACATTTTTTAAAGATTTGCCAAGCAAGCCCAAAGATGTAAGCAAGCAAATAACATTTTTGTGATGAAAACAAATTAACTGATGTAGGAAAGATACTTTTCTTTGGAATTGAGCATGTCACTTTGGACAGAAGGGGGGGGGGCTGGAGAAGAAAATAAGAATTCTGGATAAATAAATTGCGAACAGTTCAATTTGGTTTAAATGTGGATAGGGAATTGCATACAGTTTTATAACTGACCCACCTGGTAAAAGAGTGAAGCTAAGAATTACCGGTGGTGATGTATCATAAATAAATACCCAACAAACAATAGTTCATAAATTTGAGGATTAAGATAATCAAAAGGGTGAAATTAACTAAATGTACGAGCTTATAACTGAAAAACAATGCACATTCATAATATAAATATATACAGAAATGATGTGGGAATGAGACATTAAAGTTTCTTCTTCCTCTTAATTCTGTTTAAAGGTTATTGAGATAGCTGTTGGTCTAAGAATTGGAACATAATTAATCTAAAACTGAATAGGTGACTAGAATGAGCATAGAAGTAACAGAGACATATGTAGCAGAACAGTAACTTGGCCTACCAATGTCTTAAACATCGGGAGTAATAACAGGTTCATATGCACTATGTACACCATGAAAATATTCTTAAAATAAGAATTTTTTTCAAAATTACTTAATTTATCCAATAAAAGCGCAAACATAATAAACTTTTTTTATGGTCCCCTCTTTTCTTTCATCCCCCGTGTCCAAAAAGAAAAAGAAAAACACAAAGAAATAATAATTGACTGAACACCAATCTACTATACAATAAGAAGGGACTATGTCTTATCAAAATATAAAATTCACATGTGGCAGAACGGCACGTAACACACCAATGACTCCTACAAATGAAGTGATATAGGGTTTGATTCCCCTATGTAAATCACTGACTACCAAAAATATGACTAAATAGCTAATTTAAACTAATTATTCTTATGTTATTTCACTACATTATTTTAATCACCTCTGTGGAATCCCTTTTTTTATTGATACGTTTATTTATTTTCTAATGGAGTAGAAAATTGCCAAAAACACAGTACTTTTTGTAACTTCTCAACAAAAATGCGTGCTTAAACAGGTGAGAGCAATTAACATTGAGGCGGAATATAAATAGAAGGCCAAAATTTACCATCTCCACACAACTTTCTAACCAGACTGACAGACGGACATGCTGATAACCACTGTAGTAAGCAAACACAAGTTGCATGTTAAAAATTTCTTTAGAAGGAGAGAGTGATAACTAAAAAAAGCGGGGAAAAGCCAATATTTCTCTTCCGCATGGAATGCATGTTGTAATACAGAGCAAACACTAGGCTAAAACCCGGTTAAAAATCTAAGAAATGTTAAACTAAGGGGTTGTAGTGTATCGCAGGTATGCAGTTAAATCTTGAGGCAAGATGATAATAGTAACTTACAAATATCCTTGGGTGGGTGAAACAATTTCCCCCAAAATAAATGAGTACTTAAAGTATGTCTTCTGCACAGGATTAAGTGGTTTATTCAACTAATAAAAATAATATGCAAAAAATGGATACATCGAATATGGTGGCCACTCTCCCGGATGATCTCTCACCACAATAAGAGGGTTAGTAGAAGATAGTCGAAATCCAATTATTATACAAGGGATAACCCGATTAAATAAATCGAGATTAAGAGCAATTATCTTGCATTCATTTTTACAGTGTTCCGTATCAGGGGGAGAGATAAAAGAAGAAGGAAGACAAGAACTAAACTATATTTGAAATGTGAAAAGAAAGACCCTATGGATTAAGGTGAGGTACTAGATTAAAGTGAATTTAAATAAGGAATACCAACATTAGGGCAAGAATTAAGGATCCTTTTGAACATTGTTTCAGGAAAATGGAGATATATAAATTGATTGAAAATATATAACAACTGAAGAATTAAGTGGAGTAGGTTCAAATAAGTGTATGGAAGAGGGACCAAGAGGAAGATATAATAATAATAAACAGAAAATCAAGAAATTTGGAAAAGCCAAAGAACGGAAACAATAAGATAAATCATGTTCTTATCTAATTTTCAATACACAAGGATACAAGTAGAATCACTGCTGTTTCTGGTAAATACTAATTGATGTGGTAGGAATAAACAGTATGCCTAGAATAAAGGTGAATTTCCCCTAGGTACAATTAGCTACAGTGGAGCGAAAAAGAATAAAAATTGACGAAGAAAATACTACAAAATAGTCTATTATAATGGTTGGCTAACACAAAAAAAAATGTTTGTTTTACTGTTTTACATGATTGTTAATATACTGGTGTGGACCAGTACCTGAGGTTAATAAGCACCGGGCAATTTTCCTGCTACCTAAACACTTTGAGATATACATATATATATATACTTATATATCTATATATATATATCTATATCTATATATATATATATATCTATATCTATATATATATATATATCTATCTATATATATATATCTATATCTATCTATCTATCTATCTATCTATCTATCTATCTATCTATATATATATATATATACATACACACTGACGAAGGCCAAGTGCTGAAACGCGTCTGTGGTGAGCTTGTAGTTAATAAACTACTGTGTGACGAGTATCCCTCGAGTGCTGTCTTTTCTTTTCCTGGAATTGGATTTGAACGAGCGTGATATATATATATATATATATATATATTACCTACTGGCGGTCGCCAGTAGGTATATATAGTTAGGATTTTTTCTCTATGGGATTTTTGAAAATTCTATGTCTAATAACTTTGGCGTTTGTGGACGGAATTGGCTGAAATTTTCAGGAAAATGGCACCTTTTGTTTCTGAGCAGCCCTTGAAAATTTGGGGGGGGTTCGTCAAGGGGGGGCCGAGAAAAAAGGGGGGTCCCAAAACGTGTTTTTAACATTGAGTTTTCCATAGGGTGGTTGGCCTCACTTTTAGCCCGAACGGCTGAATGGATTTGCACGAAACTTGGCAAAATTGTAGGGACTGGTAGCCCGATGTGCCTTTTGTAGGTCTCAATATATGTGCTCCAGTGGATTTTGAGAAATTAACGTTTAAAAAAAGATATATATCTGTAACAGCGGACCTGGCAGCGTCCCAGGACGCGTACTTTTCGCGCAACGGAGCTTTGTGAAGCGAAGCTGATTGGTTCTCCGGCGTCTGTCAACATTCCAAAAAGTCCGTAGCGGCCGCCATCTTGTCTCTCGGTAGGATCGAGAGACAAGAGGAGGTCAAAACAAAGGGGGAAATAACTATAAGGGGGCATAGTAGATCCTCGCTGACCCCCTAGGTTTGATGTGGAGGTTTTAAAAGGGCCCCGCGGGGCAAAAAAAAAACAAAATAATAATAATCGAACGGCTGAATGGATTTGCACGAAACTTGGCAAAATATTAGGGACTGGTAGCCCGATGTGCCTTTGCTAGGTCTCAATATATGTGCTCCAGTGGATTTTGAGAAATTAACGTTCAAAAAAAGATATATATCTGTAACAGCGCTCCGCTTCGCGTACTTTTCGCGTTACGGAGCTTTGCGAAGCTGATTGGTTCTCCGGCGTCTGTCAACATTCCAAACAGTCCGTAGCGGCCGCCATCTTGTCTCTCGGTAGGATTGAGAGACAAGAGGAGGCCAAAGCGAAGGGGGAAATGACCATAAGGGGGCATAGTAGATCCTTCCTGACCTCTTAGGTTTGATGTACCATTTTGCCAAGTTTGGTGTAATTCCGTTCAGCCATTCAGGCTGTAGACGTATGTAAATGTCCTATGGAAAATTGCATGGGGAAAACACATTTGAAAGTGTTGAAATTTAGAACCAATTAAAATGTTACTTTGGTTTTGTATTTGTGTGTGATGAAAGTTAATTGGTTATGTATATATGTCAAATGAGAGGAAACCACAGCCATTTTGTGATACTACTGTCTGAGGTACATTTGTGAGGAATTTTTGGTGGTGAATTTCTGGTGTTTGATTTACACAGTACTAACACTTCTGCTACTTTTAAAAAGGTGAGTTGTTAATTTGTAAGGGGAACTATGTTGTACACTTGAAGATAATTTGAAAAATGTTTTCTGTTATTTATTTGCAGTCCTTCTGTTATACTAAATACTTGATAAAGTTAGTTTTATATTATGTATTACTAAAAACGATAAATGAAAGTGATTATTTTTTTCTGCAATTTACAGCAAGCAATTTCAAAATAAAATGGCTCACAATGAAGAGACCGTGGCAATTTCTTTTGAATTGTCCACTACATTGATTGAAATTGAGAGCACCAATAATGAAATATTGTCACAAGGAGGACATGACTTGTATGATTCCATTAGATTGATTGAAATGGACAGCACCAAGAATGAAATATTGTCACAAGGAGATGACTTGAATGATTCCACTACATTGATTGAAATTGAGAGCACCAATAATGAAATATTGTCACAAGGAGGAGATGACTTGTATGATTCCATTAGATTGATTGAAATGGACAGCACCAATAATGAAATATTGTCACAAGGAGGAGATGACTTGAATGATTCCACTACATTGATTGAAATTGAGAGCACCAATAATGAAATATTGTCACGAGGAGATGACTTGAATGATTCCACTACATTGATTGAAATTGACAGCACCAATAATGAAATATTGTCACAAGGAGGAGATGACTTGAATGATTTTTTTGATCAATCTCTTGATGGCGAATTTATCGAGTGTTTGGAGACCATAGAGTTACAAGAATCATCATTGGAGACTTTTAATGAGGACATTGCTGATGAGGACATGTTACTAGTTCTTTCAAATTTAGAAAATTCTGAAGAATAAATTTATATTTAGAAATCAAAAATTGTTTGAGACATTATTCATTTTTATTTTTAATTTATGAGGTTGTAGCGAAGTGATTGTAGTATAAAATGAGATTTATAGTATAGAGTGCAACATTTTTATGTTACATGGTAAGTTTACTCATATTTACTTCCCTTCTGCCACTATATTATCTCCAATGTGTATTTGACATCTCTTCTTCATCTCCGGCCTCCTTTCTCTCACTGTGTGTCTCCGATGCATCTTATCGCTGCTATTTTGTGTAATTACAGAAGAGAGTAAAATAAAATAGTTCGGAACGTGAAAAGGGGGCAAAGTAGAGTACTCCTCACCCCCTAGGCCTTTTTAGGCGGTCCCAAAAGGATCAGTTTCTGCTTTCCTGAGAGATTATGGTATGAGTTCCATATACCACAATAACTTGCATTACAACATGCAAGATATCTATCTCCTATTACCAACTTTTGGAGATATTCGCGCTAAGCGCGAATATCTCCAAAAAGTAACACCTGCCCTAAGCAGTTCTTAGCCATGTTATCCAATGGGAGGTGGATAACATGGCTAAGAGCATTAGCTCGGTAATGCATGAATATCGCTGAGTTTTTAGCGATATTCATGCATTGCGGCCGTTTATTATCGCATTTGCGATAAACCTTGATAATAGCAAGGTTTATCTTCGATAATTTCTGACGATGCTTAGTGGTAAAAAATTGGTTGGTAAGCATCGTTAGCGATAAATATCGCTTAACTTTGGTAATATGCCCCAACGTCTGTTAACGTTCGATTCGAAGGAAATGAGGAAGTGTTGAAAAACATTGTCTGCGCCATCTTGCCTTTTTTGAAATGCCACACTTTTGTCGTGCACGGCAGCCATTTTAGATGTCTTGACCAGACCCACTCTCTGCACGCTGTCGATTCGTAGCATGGCTCCTCACCCACGCAAGCATCTTCCCTAGGCACTGGTCACCACCGCTCTCTGTCTTATGCATGGGCAATAAACCTCCCCCCATCTGCGCTGCTCTTCCCTGAGAATCACACTCTGTGCCCGCCCGACACCTCCCTTTCGCCCTATTCACTACCGCACCCTCTGACACTCCTCTTTCTCTGTGTCCGATTGTCCAGGATATCAGCTAGCCCTGCAGATGTAGTTTATGGCCCCAGCTGTAAAGAATCACCCCTCTTCAAAGGAGTTATAGTAGATCAAGGCCCACACCCGATGAGATCCGTCACACCACACGTGTTCCTACTATCTGAAAACCATCCTGTATTGTGATTGGGGAGGGGACCGAGCCTGAAGCGGAAGATTCCAGGAATGACTCTTTGTACATCAAAGTTTTTACAATTATGTGTCACATTAAAAATATATAGCACTCCAACAAAGTAGTAGGAATATAAAACTTTAATAACATATAAATATATACAAGAAAACAAAAACAGTAAAAACATTTAAACAACGAAGAGACCGTGGCAATTTCTTTTGAATTATCCAATAGATTTCTTGAAATTGACAGCACCAATAATGAAATATTCTTGTCAGTAGCGGTCTGTTGTGCGAATAGTTCCAAGGCAGCAGAACGCGCTGAAATCTAGATGGCACGAAAGTGATGTCTAGTAAGTTGCCGCCCAGCAAAAAACGGCGTGGGGCGCCGTGGGGGTGAGTGAGTCCAGTAGGCACCACAGCTATTCTTACCGGCATTGCAGAATTACTGCTGGGGACAATGCCTGTGCTGTAGCAGGGTCACAGCAGAAACAAAAAGGATTCTGTTGAAGATGTTGTTGGTTTTCAATTTGAAAACAGTTCTGGTGTCAACTGCTATGCTAATGTAGTGGTTAATGTTTTGTTTTCTCTAGAAAATGTAAAAGAGGGGGAGGCAGTCCAAAGTTCCGTTAAAAGGGCAAAGGAAAGGATCGGTGGTTTGAACTATCAGTCAAAAAGGGGAGGGGGTGCAATAATTTTTCCTACCGGGTCACACTGTGCTTTCACCGGAAGTGAGGTCTGCAGGATTCTAGTAATTCAAAGTGAGGCTGGCGCCAGCATGGGAGCGCCGACGTCCCGCGGATACAGTTTCGTCACTCCACGGGCGATCATGGCAGTCATTCCCCATCGGGGGTCGGAGACTCCCGCGGCTCCTCTAGAATCTTCAAGGTCGTGGAGGACTACGGTGGTGGAGTCAACCAGTGACCGGGCCATTTCTTTATGCTGGGCCCGCTCTTGCCAGGTCGACCGCCATTTTGAGAGTTCGGCAGCTACCGGCGATCGTGGGGGTCACATGAGCGGACGGGCTCCACCCTGCCGGGCGAGACGTTGCAGCATGGCCACAGTGGAAGAACCTTTTTCCGGGCGCCTGGAGCGCTGAGGGTGCAGCTGGGAAGCCTCCACCTGGGGAGGCGGGAGAGGCCTGTTCGCACCGTCTCTCCCTCCCAGTGCACCCCACGGCGTCTCGCTTGAGATTTGTTATGGCCGGACCAGGCGATGAGGACGAGGGGGGGGGGGGTCGGAGGCATGTGCAAGACATCCCCCCCCAGTGTTGTCGCAGCCATTATAAAAGAAAGAAGTGTCCCGTCCGTCTTCGGGCCGGGCTTCCGGTGGATGTCGGCCGGACGCCCCTGGCTCTGGCCCCATGAACGGGTTTCTTGGTTTATCGGCTGCAGCCGGATCCCGTCGGCCTCGGCCCCCCGACCGTTGGTGGTCGGACCGGAAGAGCATGTGGCGGGACTACCTGCAACTCTCAAGGGCCACCGCGGCCGGACTGGGAGAGAGAGGGGAGGGTCGAGGAGACATTCCCCCCCCCTGCAACTGTTCAGCGTTGTAAAGGCAATCCCCTGGCCGGGTCCCGCTGGCCTCGGCCTCTCCTCCGGCTACACCCTACGTTAGGATCTCCTGGCCGAGGCGTGGCAGCAGGACCTGCCTTATATGGGCTGCTCCCGGCTGGGCGTAGCCGGAACCCTGCCCCACCTTGGAAGTTTCCAGAGTGGGGGTGGATGTTCTACTGACTTGCATTTTCCCTAGTCTATCGATTATTTTGGCGTGGCAGGCGGTGGGACAGCGAGGGGTGATTTGGTTTCTCTTACTGTTTTTCTGGTCTCTCACCACTGGCATATTTTAACGTTTTCTTGTTTCTAGGACATTAATAGGTTTTATCATTACGTTATGTTATCGTTTCTTTGTTCGTTGTTTAATAAAAGTTCATGTTCATCAGTGGCCTACTGATTTTCGTTTTCCTATTTTTTTCTTTCCAGGTTGTTTCATGGTAAAGTTTCTGTTAACAGGATACAGTGATCACTTCGTTATTATTGCATATGTCCTTTTCACTAGGGGTGCTCTCTGGTCGGGCCAGATGACGTATCTCTAGTAAATGGTCCGGGTGAAAAAGGTGCATCAATCAGTGGGGAGTAGATAGGCATGACAGATTACAACGGGGGAGAACGGTCCGCATTACGTACCCTTTCACTACTTGCAAAGATTTTCCTACGTTTATTTGCAAACAGGGAATACCTCCAAAAAGAACTAATTCCCAAACAGTCAATGTTCGGACAATCAATCAATCAATGAGGAATGAAATAGGTACGACGTGTTAAAGGCTTGCGTTACCTACCCTTCACTATCTGCAAAGGGAGAGAGAATATTCCTATTCTTCCTCGTTTGCAGGTAGAGAAGATCCTTAAGAGAATTAACTTCGAACAATTCAATGCTCGATTGAAACAATCAACAAGGGGTACTGTGAACACAAATGAACGCCGCTTATATACATACGCATTGCTATTTTCAACAGGTTGTTCCTAATGTTTCTATTTTAGCGAGGTCAAAAAGAGATCCCATTAGTGGCCTACTGATTTTGCTCGATTCCTTTTGTTTTTTTACACGATTTTTCGCTATCTGCAAAGACTAAACAGAGTATTGCGACTCTGTGCTTGTTTGTAAATAGAGAATGAACCAAAGAGAACAATCAATCAAATGGAGAGAGAAGCAGGCACGACGGATTACAAAGGGGGCAAAGGGCTGCGTTAACTACCCTTCACTATCTGCAAAGAGAGAGTACTCCTAATAGAAATGAGGGGTGGGGGGCAGCATTCAAAGCAGATCAGTGTGCATAAACACGAAAATGTTTTTACTTACCACGTACTTGACATTCAACAGCTTATGATATTTGCTATTAAAAAACCATTGAAATTCACTGAAAAAACCATAGGTTATAGACCATATATAGTTAGGAATTAGCATTTACAAAACCTTGAAAATTCACTGAAAAAACCATAGGTTATACACCATATATAGTTAGGAATTAGCATTTAAAAAACCTTATTTTACTCACACAAAACCATTGAAATTCCATATATAGTTAGTTGCACTAACTATATATCGCGCACCCGCAATCCACTGCTGATCATGTCACATATTACATCATTCATGACATGGTCAGTGACATCACTGATGACATCACTGATGACATCTCAAATGACATCACTGATGAGATCACTGATGACATCATCCAGTGACTGTGTGTTTCTGTAAAGTTTAAATATGTTTTACATATTGAAGAATGAGTAGATGTATAAGTGTCTGGACGAAGGATTTAGTAGGTGCATGACTGAATGTATGAGTGAGTGATTAAATGTGTCTCACTGAGTGCATGGGTTAGTGACTAAACTGTCTTAATTTGTGCATCATTATGTCTGTTGTTCTGTAAACTGTTGCATGTGTTGATCAGTAGCTATATGATTAACTATATGGGTTATTGATTGATTGTCCAAGTATTTGTATAGGAGACTGAGTGTGTGTGTGGCTGGCTGGGAGGTGTGTGACTCTGTGCAGATCAATGTGTACTTGTATCAATGATTGTATAAGAAAGTAAGTATGTGTTAGTATATGTTTGAAAATGTAAGGTGCTCTATGTTTAACTGTATAGACAAGAAAATGGAAGTGTGATTGATTCTTTACAGGACTGACTAGGTGTGTGAGTAACTCCATGGATGAGTGGCAGAGTGTAAGTGTCTGTATAGGTGTATGAGTGCATATGATAGTGTTGTAAAGATGAGTGATTGTATGTATGAATGATTGTATGGTGAATGAGTGAATGTGTGTGTAGACGTAGGAATCAGTGAGTACGTATGTAGTAACTAGTATTGGTGTGTCAATGGTTTCAAAAATTATACTCTGTATTTAACACTGGGTGAAACAGAGGTTATATTAAAACGTGAGGAGATGCATTGTATTGTCACATGAATGATATCATCAGTGATGTGGTCATTGATGTCAAATGAGATGTCATCAGTGATCTCATCAGTGATGTCATTTGAGATGTCATCAGTGATGTCATCAGTGATGTCACTGACCATGTCATGAATGATGTAATATGTGACATGATCAGCAGTGGATTGCGGGTGCGCGATATATAGTTAGTGCAACTAACTATATATGGAATTTCAATGGTTTTGTGTGAGTAAAATAAGGTTTTTTAAATGCTAATTCCTAACTATATATGGTGTATAACCTATGGTTTTTTCAGTGAATATTCAAGGTTTTGTAAATGCTAATTCCTAACTATATATGGTCTATAACCTATGGTTTTTTCAGTGAATATATATATATATATATATATATATAGATATATATATATATAGATATATTACCTATTGGCGATAGCCAGTAGGTATATATAGTTAGGATTGTTTTCCATAGGGAAATCGCAACATTCTATTGGGAACAACTTTGGCGCCGGTTGAGGAATCTTCCTGAAATGTTCCTTACCTTTGCCTCGCGGCGCTCCGGTCCTTCCCTGAAAGTTTGGGGGGGGATTCGTCAAGCGGGGGCCGAGATAAAAGGGGGGTCCCAAAACGTGTTTTCCCCATGTTAATTTCCATAGGGCGGTTGGACTCACTTTTAGCCCGAACGGCTGAATGGTTTTCCACCAAACTTGGCACAATTGTAGGGACTGGTAGCCCGATGTGCCTTTGCTATGTCTCAAGATATGTGCTCCAGTGGTTTTTACGAAAATTAACTTTGAAAAAATATATATTGGGCTACATTGGGCTATATATATGTTAGAGCCCAAATGTAGCCCAATGTAGCCCAATGTAGCCCAAAGATGGCCACCAGAGACAAAAAAAACAAATGTAGCCCAAATATCAGCCAGATGTAGCCCAACTATAGCCCAATGACAGAATGTCCCAGAGTGTTCTAAAGAACAACTAGAGCGCTAACAGTCTTACATATGACAAAAGTATGGCACACCTGAAGTCATCTTGATTGGAATAAAGTGTTAACACTTAAAACATTTAATTTGCAAAGGAACAAAATGAGGGGGTTCATTTTGCCATAGAAATTATGATTAGTGCTGAAGAAAGAAAAATTAGGGCACATTTTGGTGACTTCTCAAATTATCTTATATTTCATTAAAAAAATTCTGATATGCAGTCTCCCAAGATGGGTACCAGAGACAAAAGAGCCTGTGCTTAAAAACTCTGTTAGCAAAGCAGGCATTTGAGATTTAAAAAACGTTTTAATATATAAAAACGTTATCCGCTAATAGAATTAGCATTTAAAAAACCTTGCGAATTCAATGAAAAAACCATAGGTTTCAGGCCTTATATAGTTAGGAATTAGCATTTAAAAAACCTTGCGATTTCACTGAAAAAACCATAGGTTTCAGGCCTTATATATTTAGGAATTAGCATTTAAAAAACCTTTGAAATTCACTGAAAAAACCATAGGTTTCAGGCCTTACATAGTTAGGAATTAGCATTTAAAAAAACCTTGCAAATTCACTGAAAAAATCATAGGTTTCAGGCCTTATATAGTTAGGAATTAGCATTTAAAAAACCTTGCAAATTCACTGAAAAAACCATAGGTTTCAGGCCTTATATAGTTAGGAATTAGCATTTAAAAAACCTTTGAAATTCACTGAAAAAACCATAGGTTTCAGGAGTTATATAGTTAGGAATTAGCTTTTAAAAAACCTTTGAAATTCACTCAAAAAACTATAAGTTTTAGTGGTGTTATAGTTAGCTGGACATTTTACTCATACAAAACCATTGAAATTGCTCCTATATAGTTAGTTGTACTAACTATATTTCGCGCACCCGCAATCCACTGCTGATGATGTCACATATTAGATCATTCATGACATGGTCAGTGACATCACTGATAAAATCTCAAATGACATCACTGATGACATCACTGATGACATCATCCACGTGACAATCACATACACCTTTTCATACACTATTACAATTTTTCATCACTCTTTGTAAAATACAGAGTATCATATTTAAATCCATTGTCACAGCAATACAAGTATCTAAAAATCCACTCAGTGATTCATAGATGTATACACACATCTAATCACTTACCTATGGATTCACTCATACATGCTGTCAATGAACAATAGAACACTATCAAAAATACTTATACATCTATATCGACATTAAACAACAGCACGCATCCTATTCACATATGAAGTCATCCTACTCACTTATGCAAACAATGGATCATACTTACATATTTACTTAGCAAAACACTTATACAAACACCACTTCTTCTATTCATTTAGATAGTAAGTCATACTTAGTGAATTATAGAATCATTATTACAAGTATAAAGTTATCCATACAGTCACTCACACAATCATTGTGTCTTATGTATACTTATTTATATACAACAACTGACACATACACTGCCTTTTATTTTTCTAGTTTGTTGGACCTGTACCATTGAGAAATATATTTGCTCATCACCACACCCATAAAGATATTCACTCACCCAAACAACTGTTAGAACATGTAGTTTTAACTTCATATATCTACTGAATCAACTATTCACACATCTTTGGACAGTCACACCCCCCCCCACCGAACCATACACACTTTCACACTCCCATACAAATACTCAGTTAACTAATCAATAACTAATATAGACTTTCACATAGCTAGTAACCAACTGTAGAATCAGTTTACACAACAACTGACAAAGTGATACAGATATTCACACAGTTTAGTCACTATCCATTATATTTAGTGAGACATTATAAATTGGTCAAGTAAACAGTCAATTACACTGCTACTAAATCCTCCATCCAAATATTTATTTCAGGTTCAGGTTTCAGGTTTTAAAGTCTTTATTTCGATTTATCAAATCATAAAAGACAAAATAGATTAAAAAAAAATACAAAGGAATATAACCAATTCGATTACAATAAAAGAAAAACAAGAGCAAAACATTTCATATCGAATAGATAAAACAGGATTAAATTTCAATCGATAATTAAAGAGGCCTGAATATTTTATAAATAAAATTCATTGCATAAAAAAGTCAACTTCACAATTCAAAATTGCGGACAATGGACACTGGTGATGAGGCGTAGTCGTAGGATAATTTAGCAGCTATATACTCAAGCTAAACAGATTATGACCAATTTGCAATATAACCTTTGTGCTTGGCGCTAAGGCATGATGGTTTTAAGCCTTAGAAGCCAAGCCCATCCCAGATACTTAGCCAAAGTTATCACAAAGAGTTCTGAAGTATTAGTTCTGAGCGCCCATATTGCTTCCATCACTGTTTTAAATGGCAATTTTTTAAACAAGGGTTTTAACCATTTCTTTCGGGGTGCTCCATACCTTGGGCAGGCAAAGAAGAAGTGGCCTTCTGATTCAATATGGCCTGGGCAACATGTACAATAGGGCGATATCCCTGTGGACCGTTTATTCAGGAAAATGTTTAAGGGCAAAGCGCCCACTCTGAACTGATGGTACAGCTTCTTATCTAACGGTCGAGATATAACATCCCAATATGGCTCTCTCGATAAATCTACTTTGAATGTTAAAAACCTGCCTGTAAGGCCATTTTTGTTGGACAACAGGACTCTATTTAGGCGGATAGTGGCCGAGTATAAAGATTTAAATTCGTCTTTGGGTGGGAAAACATTTGATTGTGGGGATGTCCAGAGGTGTTCCAAACCCATATCTTTAAGAATGGATTTGACAGCAGAGAACCATGGTATTTTCGCTGAACCCCTGATAGACCTGACTTCCGACAGTGCGTCTGCAAAGAGGGACAGGTCTGGGGATGTCCATATCCGTCTCCACAGTGCCACTAACCTGAATCTTGCCATCTCGTTAATAGGAGGGGAACCAAGGTCCAGACAAAGGGGAAGCAAAGGTGTAGACTGTGGGAGGCCCACCAAATTTCGAAGGAATCTGCATTGAATTTTAAATAAGTTAGACAAGTCCATATGGCCCCATAGATCCGCGCCATATAAAATGGCTGTAGAGATTTTAACATCATAGATCTTAAGGGCCGGTAGGACCCGTTTTGTAATTGATTCCTTCTGCTCTTTGACGAGACAACCCGTCAGCCTGGCAAGTTTAAGATGTTGCGTATTAATCTGATCTTTCCATCTTAAACGGCTATCAAGGGTAACCCCTAAATAGGTCATTGTATCCACCTGTTCGAGGTTTGCTCCATTCAGCTTCACTGAACTCCGAACTAAACGATTCTTTGTAAAAACCATAAATTTTGTTTTCCCCACGTTGATTACCAAATTATTGGTGACACAAAACTCCTCGAAGCGGTCCAGAGCCCGCTGGAGCCCGCCACGTGTCTTCGAGAGGATTAAAGTGTCATCTGCGAAGACAAGTAGCGGGAACCTCATCCCTGCCAACATTGGTGCGTCAGTAGGGGTATCCATGAAAAACTTAACGACTTGGTCGATAAAAAGGAGGAAGAGGGTAGGGGCCAGGACACACCCCTGACGAACACCTCGGGTTACAGGGAATGTTTCCGTCACTTGTCCCTGACCCCCCCACCTCACCCTCGCAAAATTGTCCTCATGGAATCTTACAATGAGGTCCAATAATTCCAGTGGGCACCCCAAACTTTTCAGCACACCCCATAGCCTATCCCTAGGCACCAGATCGAAGGCGGACTTCAGATCGATAAATGCAGCATAGATGGTGCCACCACCCAACCAAACCTCCTTCCAATAGATCAGGCAGAATCTAAAAACCTGATCTATGGTGCTCATTCCCGATCTGAAGCCCGCCTGCATGGGTGACAAGATATTCTCCATTTCGATCCATCCCTGGACCCGTCCCAGGACCATACGCGCCACTATCTTTTGAATCGAATCGATTAAACTGATAGGGCGGTAATTGCCCGGGATGGATTTGTCACCCTTTTTGTAAATTGGGACGATCTCGGCCCCTTTCCAAGATCCAGGGACTAAAGCTCCAAGGGCCAATGTGTTAGCTATCCTAGTAATGTACGGCAGCCACAGGGTGGGATTAGATTTAAACAGATCAGCAGGGATCAAATCCATACCGGGGGCTTTACCTCGGAGAGTCAGTGCCAATGCCAACTCGGCCTCAGCAACCGTGAAGGTAAGTTTTTCACTTTGTGGGGTCAGCCTGGATACATTGCCTAGGCGGTTTATAGTCTCATCGTTGCTACCTTTAAACTGGGCCGAATAAAATAAAACCCAATCCTCAAGTGGCACATTATTTCCCGGAGTAGAAGAATCTATATTTTTGCCCCATTTGACCAAATCCCAGAACCTTTTCTGATTGTTGGTGGTGGAGGCCTCCAGGAGGTCTGACCAAAATTCATCCTCCCACTCCCGTTTAGCTTTACTAAGGTTTTTTTTATAGTAAAGTCTAGCAGCTCTCACTCCAACCATGTTCCGAGATTTTATGGCAGAAATGAGAGCTGTATGTGCCTCTCTACATTCCTTATTGTACCATTTTTGGGGCAAACAATTACTTCTAACAGCAACATTTCCACATGGTTTAGATAACAGGGTCTTTACATTTTCAAAACAATTGATATGAACACCCATCACACTATTGGCTGCTTCAGTATCCACCCCCGTTATATCTATTTGCAACATTTCATTAAGTGCATTCTCAACTACGACATTAATATTATTTAGTAAACACTCATCTTCCATAACCCGTGACCACTTCAATCTCCTCCTGTCGTTGGTAAGATGAACGTCCCCTGTATAAGTGACAGATGGTTCCTCGTGTCTGCTTAAATCCGGTGTCTTCAGTAATAAGGACAGTGGATTGTGATCGCTTTCCGGGCGCTCTAATACTACCATGTCGATTAGCAGAGCCCAATGTTCCATGTCCAGTAAAATATAGTCAATGCGGCTCTGCCTCTGGCCATTATCGAAGGTACAATTTCCCTTCACATCCGAGGCAGAGCGGCCATTACATGCACGGAACCCATTTTGTAAACAAAAAGCCATCCAAGACACTGCAGCCTCTGTTACTTTAGCCTTCTTCTCCACTTGTAAGTCTGGAACACCCCATACAGCATCATCTTCCATAATCCATGGGTCTCCCATATCTAATACTGGTTCTATAGTACAATTTAGATCGCCAGCAAGAATGGTAGTAATGCCTCCGCCCATTTTCATTATCATATGATCAACAAGTTTCAACAGGGGTGGGCTTCGACCACCAGGCAGGCCTCTTGCATAGATATTAACAATGTTCATAATTTGCTTGCTCCCTTTATTTATTCTGATAGCGAGGAGATCTTGACTCTCTACCGGGAGCTCCATTGGATAGAGGCCCAGGGATTGTTTTACCCAGATCAGCAAGCCTCCTGCAGCCCGCCCTTTGCCTCCTTTGATTGCGGGTTTGAAAAAATTTATGTAACCCAACTTATGGACAGGCTCAGTTGCCCATGTTTCCTGCAACAGGATAATATCGTAATTGTCCATAAAGTTTGACCAATCCGTAGACGCAAAGCGCGCCTTAATACCCGCTATATTCCAGCACAAAATTTTTAGACAATCTTTCAGGTTATCTGGCAACAGAGGGTGTAGGGGCTGGGCAGATCCGTGAAGCACCCCTGTATTGGCATTAACCACTAGTTTCTTAACACGCTCTGCTGGGGCGTCAATCATTTTTTAAATTTTATTGTCTATCAAAGACCCCTGGGTAGCAAGGTATGGTCGAGGGCTGTTTAATACTACTGTGCGGCCTCCTACCCCATCTACTTGATTGGTTAATTCAGGTGGGCACACCATGTTATAATCAGTGGGTTCTAACATTGTCACACTACCAATCAGAGACTCACTAGAAGAATCATTGAGTCAATCTATAGCTTCTAGTCCAGACAGGGGGCCAAAACGATTAAAAAGAAAGGGGCGCTGGTAGTCAAGCGGGGTTAATGCCGGGGGATGTCTTGCAGCAGGACCTTTACGAAACAGTGGGTAAGATTGAAGAGATATTTGCCTGCGCGGATAAAAATAAGATAATGCTAAAGTTTGTACATCCCCCTGCCTTGCAAACCTAGGTTCTCGTTTAATGACATCTACCACCCATGAGTCTTTAAGCGAAATAAGGATGCAATCTCCTTCTAGGTCTTTTGCCTCCGGCCCAACCCAATCTACTCTCCTCACATACAATATCTCCGTGGGGGTGGAAGGGGGTAGCGGGCGATTTTTGTTCAGCCAGAAAGTGACTTTATTAAAAAGGTCGCCATAAGATTCCCTTGCACCCGGTTTTAATGGGGCTACGCCGGTCAAAACGATGGTATGTAGGGCTGCTTCAGGTGGAAGATCAACACTGGGAGTATTTGGTCTTTTACGCCCCCTCTCCCTATGATTGGAAGAAGCAGTACGTTGGGCTCTTGAGTTACTTGGAGAAGGGAGATTTAAGTTAGGTTGTATAGGAGGACCCATAGTTTGACGCCCACCAGTGTTTTGTTTAACCACTGGTTTTGATTGGGGCTTTAATACCTGAGTTTGAGAACCAGCTCCTAAGGAGTTAATAGAGATGGTTTTGGTTGTTTGGCCCCCTTTAAATGCGATGTTATTCATTCCTATGGTTTTATTGGGGGCAATTTTACCTTTATCCATATTGTTGTTATTACTAGGAACCCTACTGGGTGCTGGTACAGCAATAGCACCCGTATTATTTGAACCAGATAATGCTCGAAGCATCGTATGGTTTAAATGGATCAAATCCACCATACTATCAATTTTAGTGGTCATAAGCCTGGTCCGCTCAAGGATTGGTATGAGTAATGTTTTAAACATGGCCTCCATTTTTGCCAGCAAAACCTCATCACTATTGAGGCACATGGGACAGGTGGTTGAGGAACCCAAAGCCAAAAGGGTGGGGCATAGCATGTTGTTGTGCGTTGAGGGTTTTAACGGGTTTGGGTGAGGCTCAGGCCCCTGGCCCCATTCCCCTTGAACTTTATGTACTTCATCAATGTTTTGCTTTTTTCCCCCTGACATTCCAAAATCCCGTTTTCTTTTTTTAGTATTAGGGCCAGAGTTAGATATAGGGGAGTAAACATTTTCAGATGATATGGACATGTCGGACTGGTTGAGGGGTGGAGTTCCAGTAAGCTGGCTAAAATCCTGCTCCTCGCTGATCAGCGAGTCATTATCCTCCACCCCCACCCCCTGTGTATCTTTGGTAGTATTTACACTATTCATTTCTTCCCTTATTTTATCCCTAGCTTGGCTATCCCCAATATTTTCTGAATGGACTATTGCGTCCGTAGAGATGGTATGGACACAATTGAAGGCAGCATGGGGTACAGAGGGTGGAGGGGAGATAGATGAAGCTAAGGCCCCCAATGAGGATCGCTTCCCGTTAATTAGGTCTATTGACAATCTTTTCTCGACCATTGCGATTTCCTTTTCTAAGATACCAGTAGCCCGTGTTATAAAAGCATCCAAGGGGCCAGAAACGACGCCATTAGAAGTATTAATTTGGACAGAACGTTCCTTCCCTGATCTTAGCGGCATTTTATACGGTTTTCTTAGCGTCCAGGAGGGGAGGGCCTACGGGGAAGGGGCGAAAGAGGGGGGGCCCAGACCAGACCGCTCAGACCTCGAACGGCCTCAAACGGCCCGCTCTTTGCCCGGTCTTCGCCCCGGTCACTCCCGCGCGCTCCCGCGCAGCGTGGGAGCCTTGTATTTGTGAGTCAAAAGGGCCAATGAGCTAGGTGAAAGGGGGTGGGGCGAGGCGGTCAGGGAGAGCGGGGCCAGGTGACTCGGCCACTCACGCACACCGGGACTCCTGGGAATGCGAGTCCCGGTTGCCGCTCGCAGCCCTTTGCCTTCAAGCCACACCCGAAGCACCAAACACAGGGAATCCGAAGCGGGACCCGCGGAGCGGGTTCCGCGAGGCGTGGGTAGATTAGCGAGCCTTCGCTGTCAGTAACGCCGTCCAATCTGGTCAGTAGCAGTGTCCCAAGGAGCAGTAAGTCCGAGCCCCTTTTGCAGCAGATGGGGGTGGGGCGAGGCGGTCAGGGAGAGCGGGGCCAGGTGACTCGGCCACTCACGCACACCGGGACTCCTGGGAATGCGAGTCCCGGTTGCCGCTCGCAGCCCTTTGCCTTCAAGCCACACCCGAAGCACCAAACACAGGGAATCCGCAGCGGGACCCGCGGAGCGGGTTCTGCGAGGCGTGGGTAGATTAGCGAGCCTTCGCTGTCAGTAACGCCGTCCAATCTGGTCAGTAGCAGTGTCCCAAGGAGCAGTAAGTCCGAGCCCCTTTTGCAGCAGATGGGGGTGGGGCGAGGCGGTCAGGGAGAGCGGGGCCAGGTGACTCGGCCACTCACGCACACCGGGACTCCTGGGAATGCGAGTCCCGGTTGCCGCTCGCAGCCCTTTGCCTTCAAGCCACACCCGAAGCACCAAACACAGGGAATCCGAAGCGGGACCCGCGGAGCGGGTTCCGCGAGGCGTGGGTAGATTAGCGAGCCTTCGCTGTCAGTAACGCCGTCCAATCTGGTCAGTAGCAGTGTCCCAAGGAGCAGTAAGTCCGAGCCCCTTTTGCAGCAGATGGGGGTGGGGCGAGGCGGTCAGGGAGAGCGGGGCCAGGTGACTCGGCCACTCACGCACACCGGGACTCCTGGGAATGCGAGTCCCGGTTGCCGCTCGCAGCCCTTTGCCTTCAAGCCACACCCGAAGCACCAAACACAGGGAATCCGAAGCGGGACCCGCGGAGCGGGTTCCGCGAGGCGTGGGTAGATTAGCGAGCCTTCGCTGTCAGTAACGCCGTCCAATCTGGTCAGTAGCAGTGTCCCCCATATTTATTTATATATATCCACTTATTTTTCAATGCAAATTGCTATATATATAATGCATATTTAAATAACGAAGCAAACCACATTCACTGGATGATGTCATCAGTGATGTCATTTGAGATGTTATCAGTGATGTCACTGACCATGTCATGAATGATCTAATATGTGGCATCATCAGCAGTGGATTGCGGGTGCGTGAAATATAGTTAGTACAACTAACTATATAGGAGCAATTTCAATGGTTTTGTATGAGTAAAATGTCCAGCTAACTATAACAACACTAAAACTTATAGTTTTTTGAGTGAATTTCAAAGGTTTTTTAAAAGCTAATTCCTAACTATATAACTCCTGAAACCTATGTTTTTTTCAGTGAATTTCAAAGGTTTTTTAAATGCTAATTCCTAACTATATAAGGCCTGAAACCTATGGTTTTTTCAGTGAATTTGCAAGGTTTTTTAAATGCTAATTCCTAACTATATAAGGCCTGAAACCTATGGTTTTTTCAGTGAATTTCAAAGGTTTTTTAAATGCTAATCCCTAACTATATAAGGCCTGAAACCTATGATTTTTTCAGTGAATTTGCAAGGTTTTTTTAAATGCTAATTCCTAACTATATAAGGCCTGAAACCTATGTTTTTTTCAGTGAAATATATATATATATATACATATATATATATATATATATATATAATGTGTGTGTGTGTCTGGACAAAGCTATGCCTCTCTGAAGAGCTCTAATGAGAGCGGAACACGTGTCAGGGGTTGCCTTTATTAATTTTAGGTTGGCGTGGATGGTATTTTACCAATTCAAAGCTGTAATACTGTGCCTTTAGTGGTAAAAGGCTTTGGCCATTTTACAACTCGGCGTGTATAGAATTGTGCTAATCTTATGCTTCAAGACTTTGCTGTAAAAATGGCAAAATACTTTTTACCTTTCTATCTTGCCATGGATGGCACTGTGCTAATCCTACACTTAAAGACTGATAGTGTCGCTGGTGATGAGAGTGCTTTATACTGGAGCTGCTTTCCACCTAAACTCGAGAACTACCCAGAGTTCTCTGCTTCTTTTGTTGCATAATTTATGCATCACTCCATGCCTGAAAGGGAATTGTTTTGACTTATACTGGGTGCTCCCTTGTGTCTGGACAAAACTATACCTCTCTGAAGAGCTCCAATGAGAGCAAAACACGTGTCAGGTGTTACTTTTATTCATTTTGGGTTGGCATGGATGGTATTTTACCAATTCAAAGCTGTAATACTATGCCTGGAGTGGTAAAAGGCTTTGGCCCTGTTACAGCTCGGCATGGATAGCACTGTGCTAATCCTATGCTTAAGTACTTTGCTGTAGAAATGGCAAAAGATTTGTCTCTTTCTATCTCACCGTGGATGGCACTGTGCTAATTCTACGCTTAAAGACTTTGGTAGAAAAGCAGACATTTGAGTTGAGCAATGACCCATACCAGCACTTACACAACCACGCACTGATTCACAGATCTACACACACATCCACTCACTGACCCATACCGCCACTCATACACCCACTCACTCACTAATACAGCCACTGACAAATCCACAAATACACCCATACAGCCACTCACACACTGAGTCTGTCACCCATAGAGCTATTCACACAGCTACTCATTCACCCATATAGTCAAACACATATTCACTTACAGTGACACACGCACCCACTCCCTTACTCATACAAATACTTTCACATACTCACTCACCTAGACAGTTACTGACACAAACACACTCACCCATCAGGCCACTCCCACATTTACTCACTCACCCATACAGTTACTCATATACCCCATCACACACCTGTACTACCTTTCACATGCCCAGTTACTTGCCCATATATCACTGACGCATCCACTCACTCAATCTCACAGCCATACACACACTCACTCACCCATACAGCCCCTCATACATGCAGTCACTAACCCATACAGCCATTGACTCAACCACTCACTTATCCATAGAGGTAGTCAGACACCCGCTCACTCACCCACCCACACATACACTCAGACAACCATACATGTACTCAGACAACAAATTACTCACCCATACATCCAGTCACATATCCACTCACACACCCATACAGCCACTTAGTCACCAACTGACAGACTGATGCAGACATTCACACAACTAGTCATGCACCCATACATTCACTGAGACACCTAATCACTCACTTATACAGTCAGTGACACACCCACTGAATCATCCATGTAGGTACCCATACACCCACTGATTCACCAATGCACCTTGGTGTGTATATATTTGACACTCATAAACTTTTTGTAAACACTCATAGTCACTGGATGATGTCATTTGAGATGTCATCAGTGATGTCACTGACCATGTCATTATTGATGTAATATGTGATGTCATAAGCAGTGCATTGCGGGGGCATGAATTATGGTTAGCTCAGCCAACTATAACTGCTGAATTTCACTGGTTTTGTACGAGTGAAACACAAGCCTAACTATAACTTCCCTGTAACCTTTGTTTTTTTTAGTTTATATAGAGGATTTGGAGAAAGCCACTTCCAAGCCACAGGATAACTTGGGAGTAAAATCCAACATTTTAAAGGAGTTCTCCTTGATGGCTCAAGGCCGACAAGGGGCAGCAAGCCCAGGACCTCAGGAAACGCCAAGTCAAGGTCGAGGTTGAGGCACCAGAGGAGGAAACAGAAGAGGCGCAAAGAAGCAAGAAGTCCTAGATGCCTTCGTGGGAATGACAACAAGGGGCAAGACTGCCACGAAATGAAGGACACTTTCACAGTGGTAAACTTGCCTAACATTCAGTTAACTCTTGATCAATTAGATGTTTTATCATTAGGCCTCACTTTTTGTCCTACCAGTAAGTTTAACTATACAGAAGGGGAGAATTGATTTCTTTCACTTCGTTAGAAAATTAAAACTGAAGAAATGGTTTGAACATAAGAAAAATGTAATACCACCTATGATTACAAGTCATACTAATTTAACCATTGGGGACATTGACCTTTTACAGACTATGAAGGCACTAGAGAGGGGCGATAAATATGTTGATTCTCTTTCAGAGAATTTAACTGATGAAATGTTTGTTTTTGACTGTGCCAGTGGTAGTAATTTCAAACCCAAATCAAAATGTTTGCCTCAGATACACAATGAGACCATAGACGTCTTTGAGAAAGGGGTTAATATGGAATTTAAGAAACTTGAAAAATCTGTTAAACCTAAACGTGGCAATCGCACCCCTAAACAATATAAATCAGTGAAAGAACTGCAAGAAAATAGAAATATTGTCATTAAAAAATCCGATAAGGGTGGGAATGTTGTGATTTGGCCAAAACAGATGTACCTTAACGAAGGAAAGAGACAATTGGAGGATGCTGACAGTAACACTGTCAGTAACAGACTGTGTGACAACAAAAGTAATGAGCTGTATAAATCTCAATTGTTGAAATGGAAACATGAGAAACTGCTATCTGATGATGAGTACAAATACTTAAACTGTGAATATCCCAAACTTGCGGCAATGTACTTATTGCCCATGATACATAAAGATAGCCACATTCCACCAGGGTGACATATTGTGTCATCGATAGGTAGTACATACAAGAACACATCAAAGTACATTGATTATTTTCTGCGCCCACTTGTAGAAGCTTTTCCATCCTATATATAAGATACTAGAGATTTTCTGAGATTGCTTCAAAATGTAAGTTGAGAAAAGGGTATGTTATTGATGACATTTGATGTTAATAGCTTATACACTTGTATACCTCACAACTTAGGGATGAAGGTTGATCACATTGTTTTGACACAACGTGATTTATCCTATCGCAGGCATACTGAAATGTTGTTGAGTATGATGCAGACATGCCTATCAAACAACTACTTCTTGTTTGACCATGTCATCTATTGCCAAACCCAGGGAACGGTGATGGGAACCTGCTTCGCCCCCAGCTATGCAGGTTTGTACCTTGGCTGATGGGAGCAGCAGGTGGATAGCAACATCGTAGCCTTTACCCACAACGCCGTCCTCTGGGCAAGGTACATAGATGATGTTTTCTGCATTTGGAGGGAGACGGAATAGGAAGCTGTGCAGTTTGGAGTCACATTGAATGACAATGAATGTAATTTAAAATTCACCAGTACAGCACACTGGGACACTATTGAATTCCTGGATGTGGAAGTCAAGGTACAGGGTGACAAATTAGAAAGCAGGATGTTTCGTAAATTAACTGCTAGAAACAGCTTGCTACATGCTAAAAGCTGTCATCCAAAGAACTTGATACGGTAAGGGGAGCTCTTGAGAGCTAAAAGAAACTTTAGCTCAGAACAGGCCTTCTAACAAGAAATGTTAAACATGAAGAGTAGAATTCTGGAAAGAGGCTATTCCAGTAAAGTAACCAGTCAAGCATGTACAAAAATTATGACAATTAACAGAGCAGACACATTAAAAGTGAAAATAGAAGATTTGAATGCGGAGGAACCCTTAAGATTCATAACCTCGTTTAATAACCAGTCATGGGAGGTCAGGAAGTGTTTGAAGAAATATTGGCATGTTTTAAATACAGATTTAACACTAAAAAAAAACATGTTGGAGGGCAACCAAAAATAACTTTTAGAAAATGCACTGCTTTAAAGGGCATACTTTGTAGCAGCACATTGCAGCACGAAAATGATCCCAGCACCATACAAGTTTTTTTTACATGCAGGGCTTGTAAAATAGTGTAAATTGCAAAGAGATCAAGCTGTCCAAAGATCGCAAATCCTTCATTATCGCCATACACCTTACGTGCAAATCAGACTATTGTGTGTATGCACTAAGCTGTCCTTGATCATTAATATAACTTGTCAAATTAACTGGTCAAATCGCTGAAAGATTTCCTCGATGAACTGAACCTTACTCAACTATGCACACAACCCACTCACTCGAAAGGAGCGACGTTAGACTGGATTATTTCACGAAACAAAGATACATCAATCCTCTCTATAACACCATGTGACTGGTCGGATCATCATGCCATAACATTCGTGATACCTATAATGGAAAAAGGCATGGCCAGACAACCCCTCAAGACCAAAAAATGGGTTAGAGACACAAGAGATGCAAACTTAGAGCTACTAGTTGAAAGCTGTGAAAGAGACCTAAAACCTCATAACAACCTGCAGAATGTGAACGAGCTGACCGACCACTACATAACAACTGTCGAAAATATTGTCAATAACACCATGCCATTAAAACTGAAAAAAATCTCGGAGAAGACAAAAAATCCATGGTTTAATGAATCACTAAATGAAGAAAGGCGCAAACTGAGAATGGCCGAAAGAAAATGGAGACAACACCCTTCATCCCCCGAGCTGAAAGCACTCAGAAAAATTAGAGGCCAATATAATAAAAAGATCATCAACTCAAAACAAGAATTCATACGGTCAGAACTGGATAGTGCCAAAAACAGACCACGAAAACTCTTTGAAATCCTAAAGCAACAATCAAACAAACTAGCCAAATCTGTCCATGAGAACTCAAAAACACCCCTAAATTGTGAAGAATTTTCTACATTTTTCACGGAGAAGGCGAAATCGCTAGAAGTAGAGCTCAAAAACGCCGTGGCAAACCTTCCCATCGAACCAATGCCTACGAGTGATACCGCCGCTACAACGGAGAGTACCATGACAAAAAATGAGGCAAGTTGGGATACGTTCGAACTATATGACCAGCACAATATCGCCAAAACTCTTTCTGAAATAAAACCAAACAACCACTACCAAGATCCCTTTCCTGCAAAATGTGTAAAAGAAATCAATCACGTCTTGGTTCCAATATGGACCGAAATAATAAATGCCTCACTATCACAAGGGATCCTCCCTGACTGCCTAAAAACAGGTCAAGTTGCTCCCATAATCAAAAAACCCTCAGCAGATAGATCAGACCCAAACAACTTTCGCCGAGTGACCAACATCCCGCTACTGGCCAAACTAATTGAGAAATGCGTACAGAACCAACTAAGCCAACACATCACCAAGTTCTCATTGCTTGATGAATGCCAATCAGGATTCAGAGCAGGGCACAGCACTGAAACAGCGATCCTCCATATTGTTGATGATGAACTACAGGCACTTGACCAAAACAAAGCATGCCTACTGATTCTCCTAGATCTGTCCTCGGCCTTCGACACGGTAAATCACGAAGCATTACTGACCAGGTTACGGGACAGGATGGGACTGTCAGGAACTGTGCTGAAATGGTTTAACTCTTTTCTACAAAACAGGACACAGCGATTCCTGGTCAACCAGTCAATCTCACCTCCATGCCCTATTTCAATTGGAGTCCCTCAAGGATCAACGTTATCCCCAGATCTGTTTAACCTTTACGTCGAACCGCTTACAGAAATTCTCCAAAAATCACAGATATCCTATCACATGTATGTAGATGACACACAAATATACTTAAAGATCTCATCCCTAAAAGACATGGAACTAGTGAACAAGACTCTAAAAATGGCTCTACAATGGTTAACTACCAACCAGCTGAAGCTGAATGCTCACAAAACAGAGTTCCTACTAATATCACCAGCTAGGAGCCATACGGAAATAAAGGAATGGACGAAAGTGGTGACTGCGCTAAACTGCACCCCAACACTAATCAAGTCAGCGAAATCGCTAGGAATCACACTGGACGAGAATCTGGACATGAAAGCCCACATCAACTCAATGGCTAAAAACGCCCGATTCCACCTGAACTACTTAAGAAAATTGAAACCATTCATCTCAGAGGCGGATCTCAAATTGGCAATCCAATCCTTAGTTATCTCGAGGATTGAATATGGCTGCACCACCTTAGCTGGATTACCAAAAATGTCCACAGCGCCATTGAAAGCATGCCTAAACGCTGCGGCAAGAATTATCACCGGATCTAGGAAATACGATCATATATCGCCACACTTGAAAGCTTTAAGCTGGCTACCCTATGAAGCAAGAATCCAAATGAAGATAGCATGTATCACCCATAAAGCGCTACACCACAACTCCCCAAGATACCTAGCGAAGAAAATCCAGCTATCGGGAGGTAATCGACCAGCGAGGAGTACTGAGGAATTGCTACTACGGCCAGCCTTTTTCCACAAGAAAAAAACCTATGACAGAGCGTTCTCGGGAGCTGCCCCCAGAATATGGAACTCACTCCCTCCTAACATCAGGAAGATCCAAAATGTGGCATCATTTAAGCGAGAAGTGAAGAGCTTTCTGATGAAGAAATACACTACCTAGAGTAGAACATTCACAAACTGATAATGACCTAACTATCATACTTGCTTACAGATTTTACTTATGATAGAAGTATACCCACTATTGACTATTAACGCTAACTGCACACGTGTTCTTGTATATTTATCATCTACCTCATATTTGTTATCCGTATAACTGTCTGATATATGTGTCTTTCTCCTTACGCCTTCTATGTTAAGCGCTCTGATACCCACGGGTCTTGTTCGCGCTATACAAAACTTTATAATAAATAAATAATAAATAAATAGGCAGCACCATTCACCGTGTCAAGAAGCGCATTTTGGAGCATATGAGGGCTAGTGCCAATGAGAATAGGCAATATCCTGTCGCCAGACATTTTAAAAAGTTTCATGATAAAAAGACCAGTCTCTTACGTTTCAGTGCCTTAGATAGAATCCCAAAATCTGAGAGAGGAGATAACAGAGTAAGGGAACTGAGACGTCTGGAATCCAAAATGGTTATTAAATATGGTACAATGCAACCTATGGGATTGAATAAGGACAAATAGATGTCTGTCCATTTGGGCTAAATATTTTAATGGATAAAATGGATTGACCAATTCTGTTCCATTGTTTAATGATATTTATAACATACATCGTTAGCCATGTTTGTGTTTTTACTTCACATTATTCGATATTGATTGCACTGTTTTTATTTTGTTTCAAGAGACAAACATATCAGCATACAATGTGAAAGAAATGCAAAAGAGTTACTGATATCGCATTCAAGCTTAAATTCCAACTGGAATAATGTTTTTTGAACATTGTGTGATCTGCTCTACCCCCCACTGGGGCAGGATTTAGAGATCAAATCTTGTCGGAATATAACTGAACCAGATTATATCCTTTTAGTCAAGGCCCACTGGGGCAGGATTTTTAAGATCACATCTGGTCGAAAAGTAATGCACAGAATTATATCCTATTTGTCAGGGCCCACTGGGGCGGAATTGAGAATTATTGGATTTTCTGTATATATTCAGTATTTCCTATATTGATTTGACATTATTACTTAAATCACAAAGTATTTTGATGAAATAATTTTTGCTTGTGAGATAATATGCAGCCTTTCTATTAATCCTGCATATGAAGGTGACCACTTCAAAATGGCTGCCGTTTTCCTTGCCTTTCACTATGCATTGTGATATGTAGTCCTACATCTATTTTGTTGTAAGTGCACTATATGGTTATGATTTCACAAACTGTCCTTGACCCTGACCAAGTTGCGGCTGCACCGAAACATGTTGGTTGTTTGTTTGCCACATGTTTTGAACAAACCACGCTTTAAGGATTTGGGCTCGAGTACTTTCTGTTAATCGACAAAAGTATTACGGACATATAAATAGGTTCGCGACCTCACTTTAGCCTGCCGCCGTGGGAGGCTGAGAGACTCGCGATTTCTTTTGGGCATATATATATATAAGGCAGACAAGGAGAGGGGGCTTCCACATCAGGCAATCAAGGCATGGCTACCCAAACCAGGAGCAAGAGAGGCAACAGGAGATGAGTTCCCAAGATGACTTAACCATTGTAAACCTAACAACATACAAACTTTCTAAAACAGAAGAACAGGTTTTAAAGAAAGGACTAACCTTCTGTCCAACCAACGAGTTTGAATACACACAGACTAGAATAGACTTTCTCCTATTTACACGTAAACTGAAATTACGGAAATTTCATAAATTGAAGAACATCTCAAGTGGCTATACTGAAAGAGTGAGTGACAATCCAACCTCAAATTTGGAAATGGATGACTTGAATCTATTGGAAATAATGGCGAGTCAAAGGAGTGACCCTGATCTACAAATGACGGACATGGCAGAAACTGCGGAACAATTTGGGATAACACAAAACAAAGCAGTCACAAAATTCAAACCTCCGTCTAGATTCATACCAACAATGCCACATGATGCAATCGATGTCTTCAAAGAAGCAGTTAAAATTAACTTGGACAAGATGAGAATTAAAGGATCTACATCCTCTAACAATAAACAATGGAATCTATCACTGGCTCAACGAATAGCATTGCATAAATTGAAATCTAACATCAATATTATATGCAAGCCATCAGACAAAGGTGGAAATATTGTTTAAATGACCAGGGAATTCTACTGCACAGAAGCACTACGACAATTAAAAGATACAGCATGCTACACCAAGATCAGCAAAGAAGATTACAATATCAGCATTATCAAGTATCATTAATTACTTGATAAATGGTCATCAGAGGGGATGCTTGATACGAATGAACTGAAATTTTTGACATGCCAGCAGCCTACCACTCCAACATTTTACCATTTACCTAAAATACACAAACATGCAACACTGCCCCCGGGGAGACCCATCATTTCATCGAAAGGCAGCTTGACAGAAAATATGTCGCAATATTTGGATTCCTTCTTGGTAGAACATGTCAAAACCCTATCCTCTTATATAAGAGACGCTTCTGATTTCATTCGTATCATCTCAGAGATAATCTGGGAACCTGATATGCTGATGATAGTATTGGAAGTAACAGGGCTGTATACCTGCATTGCGCATAATCATGGCACACAGGCAGTCCAATACTTTCTGAAAACTCGTTCTTTGAGTATGTTGAAGCATAACAGTATGTTGATTGAATTTTTACATTTCTGTTTATACAACAACATCGTTCTGTTCCAAAAGCAATATTACAGACAAAAGAGAGGGACGGCGATGGGAACCTGCTTCGCCCCCAGCTACGCGAACTTGTTCGTTGGCTGGTGGGAGAAGCAGGTGGCCTGGGCCGATGAGAACCAGAAATGGTCTCGTCAATAATCGGGTGGCACCGGTATATTGACAACCTTTTTATTCTTTGGAAAGGTCCGAAAATTGAGGCAGAATTGTACATACAGAACCTGAACAATAATGATGTTAATTTACACTTGAGTGGTACCATCAGCAATCAAGAAGAAGATTTTTTGGACTTAAAAGTGTTCATAAAAGATGGCAAAATTTGTACATCCTTTTTCCGAAAAGCTACTGCCGGTAATTCAACTCTAGAAGCGAGCAGTTGTCATCCGAAACCCCTCAAAAACAGTATCCCTTATGGAGAGCTACTGCGCTTAAAGAGAAATTGCACACTAGAGAATGACTTAGAAAGAGCAGCACAAGAATCCATTATGAGATTCAAACTAAGAGGGTATTCCGATGAGACCTTACAAAAAGCATAGGATAAAGTCCATCATATCCCAAGACCAAGTTTATTCAAAGAACCAAGCAGAAATAATGGAAAAGAGGACAATACTCCTTGTTTCATTTCAACTTTTTCGAAGGATTCCCAATAGATCCATCAAACTATTGTTTGTCATTGGAATATCCTTAAAACAGATGGGATTATTGGAAAGGATTTGTCAAGCCATCCAAAAATCACCTACAGGAGGAACAGGTCATTAAAGGATACCCTGATACACAGTCATTTTGACTTTGTACCAAGGACACCAAGACTTGGGAACCTGACAGGGTTTTTCCCATGTCAAAATTGCAAAGCCTGTAGAGCTAGTCCCAAAGTTACCACCTATGAAATACCAGGAACACTCAGAGTGAGACGGATAAACAAATTCCTAACCTGTACCAGTCCATTCTGTGTATATTGTTTAGAGTGTCCATGTAAATTACACTATATTGGGAGTACAATTCATCCGGTCAAGAAAAGAATATTAGAACATGCTAGAGCAATCCAACATAACGACCCGAATTATCCCGTTGCAAGACACTTTGCCTTAAAGCACAAAAGTGATCGCAATCTTTTGAAGTTCTTTTGTTTAGATCAAGTCCCTTTGAAAGATCGAGGTGGGAACAGAGAGTTGCAAATGCGGAGATTGGAATCGAGATTTATTATAGATCTCCAAACCAAGTCTCCACGAGGGCTGAACACTGAAGAGGAATTGGCCATCCATCTTGGTCAATAACATGATAACACAATCTGTTCTCATAGGGCCTCATTCTCACTAATTGCTATGAAATTTCACAAATATTTGTATATACATGATTTGTAGTGTGACACCTTGCAAATGTTATCATTCGAATATGATTGATTTATTGTAACTGAGTTTAATGAAACGCAATATGATGAATTGAGTAATCATTAATCAATATATGATTTTTTACACAAGTACGCTTGGCTAT
>NC_136067.1:1276605311-1276633225 GCF_964261635.1 Lissotriton helveticus | reverse complement strand
GCCTTCTGGGCACAGTAGTTGATGCCTGAGTAGAGTAGCCATGGGACGGCTTCCTCTGTTATGGCTGAGGAGCATCACCCCACTGCTGAAAGCAGCAGATCAAAATGCAAAATAAAATAATAATAAAGCAATTGTGTAAACTGCTTTATAATCATTTTATAATACTTGTAGGAGCCGGTTAGAACACTGCAGCCATAATCCGAGTCCTGGGGGCGTGGCCATCAGCAGGAGTTGTGGGCACTGGGCACTGCTGCCGGTGCACATGTCAGTTTGGCCGGCCGTCTCAGGATGGCCAAACCAACATGCGCTCTGACACCTCCCCAACATGAGCTGCATTGCTGGGTGGAGAGAACAGCAGACGCAGGCATCTACTCCCCTTAGGAATGAAAAAACAAGCCCTCTCAGGCCAATCTCAGTGCTTCTTGAAAAGCACTTGGATTGGCCGTAGAGGACTCTGGGATGCTGTGCTCATGGGAACTGCAGTGTGCAGTTGCTGGAGCAGAAGAGCACTGTGAGACCTGTCTTTTTCAATGGATTTATCCCCAGACTTTTTGCTTTTTGTCCGCCTGTTTCTGACCTGTTTTTGTTGGTTTTATTACTCTGGGCACTTTACCACTGTTTATCAGTGCTACAGTGCTTTTGCTCTCCCTGTAAAAATGGTGGTTTACATGATTGGCTTGTTTGACTTCCTACTAAGTCCCTAGAACTTGGCACTGTGTGCCCAGGGCCTGTAAGTCAACTACTGCTAGTGGGCCTGCCGCACAGATTGTGCCACCCACACAAACAGCCTTTCAAAGGGGTCTCAGACCTACCACTGCAGGGTCCGCGTGCAATCTCTACTGCCATGTCGACCTGGCAAGTCAAACCACTTCCCTTTTATTACATGTGAGTAACACCTAAGGTAGGCCCAAGGTATCCCTGTGGGCATGGTGCAGTGTATGTGAAAGGTAGGACATGTACTAGTGTGGGTGACATGTCCAGATAGTGAAATACAGTGTATTTAGTTTTTCACTATGGAAAGGCTATCTGTCCGATAGGACAGAATGGGAGTTTATTTATTACATCTTATAGGTGTATCTTCCCATTGGGACAAGGTAGAAAGATGGAGTTTAGTACGCCTGAACTCAGAATATAAAAATGCTACTTTTTGCAAAGATGATTTCTATATTGTGTGTTTGAAAATGCCACTTTTAGTAAGTGTGTATTTTCTTGCTTAGCCATTCTTTATGCCTCTGCTGGTTTGTGGATTGACTGTCTGGCTTTGGAGTGACTGGGGATGTGTATTCTCTGCAGACAGCCACTAGGGGGTTGAGGTCTGTCCTGCCTTTCCTGGATCAGTAAGGGCTGGGCTGAATAAATCTGGGCTACACTTAGAGTAGTGGGAGGAGATTTCCTTGCACCTGAATAGGCCTGGTCTGCCTTTAACAATGTTGTCTCCACCTCCTGCCAGGAAGCTGGGACAGAGAGAACAGAACTGGTTTGGACTGAGCACAAACACTCTCAGGGCCAGACTGGCCATAGTGGGCACTGGGCGTTTCCCGGGTGGAACAGAAGGGTGGGGGCGGTTTTCATCCGTTGGGGGCCATTTTTGTTTCTGGGGCCGGTTTAATCGGCCCCTTGTAACAAAAGCACTGCAGCAGACGTCATGCCAGTCGCCCCCTCCCCCCCTCTGGGGCCAGTTGGAAGTAATTGCCAGGGCTGGTTTGCTATCCCAGTCCGGCCCTGGACACTCTCTGCCACAAGAGAACAAAGGGAAATGTGGTATAAATACTGAGGCCCAGACCCCAGGACTTTAAAACTCGCTTGGATCAAGGAACCTGCCAAGAAGAAGAGCTGAGAAAGCTGTGAGGAGAGACTACCACTTTGCTGTGTTCTTTGCTGTGTTAGCCTGCAGTAGCTGCTTCTGTCTTGAGAAAGGATTGGACTTGACTTTCTGTAACCTTTTCTGCAGAGTGACTCTAAGAGCTTAAAATAGAGCTTGCGCCCTGTTCAAGAAGTCTCAGGAACAGCAAAGACTTCCCATCCTCTGGGTACCACCTCTGGGATCATGCATTCCAGTTGCCATAGAGGGAAACAGCAGTCTGATGCCAACGTTGATACAACTGCTGGATCTGTGATCTAAAGACACTGCAGAGGGCACCGCCACACTTCGCACCACAACCTCGTCTCACTGACGATGACCGCCGATGCCACCGAGCTTCTGCTTGCACCGTGACCTGTGGGCACCGCAACGAGCACCGCCTCACTTCACACCGCCGCGCTGATCTCCCTGATGTCACTGGACAACCAGCACCGAGCCGCTGCCAGCACTGCGGCCTGAGGGCACCACATGCTGCCCCGCTCCATGGCTATACTTCACACTGCAACTGAGATGGTTGCCGCAACTGGCCCGCAAGGGCACGGTTGGCCGAAACCAAATGTACTGCTTACAAGGCTTCCGACACTGACTATGGTCCGCACCGACGCGGTCAACTGAAACTGTTTGATTTGGTTGTATTAAGCACCATGGTAGCCCCGGACCGAGCTACCGGCTTGAAGGAACTGCATTTTTGAGGTTATTCTTGCAAAGTGCATATTTTTATTACCATATGTTGGATTTTTAATGTTTTGATCTTGTTTGGTTTAGGTAAAGATTACTTATTTTTCTAAATTGGTGTTGTGTCCATTTGTAGTGTTTTCACTGTGTTACTGTATTTGTGTACAAATGCTTTACACACTGCCTCTGAGATAAACCTGTCTGCTCATGCCAAGATATCAAGCGTGTCAGCAGGGGTTGTCTAAGGGCATAATTACCTTATACTGACTAGAAGCAAGGGTCCCTACTTGGACAAAGGTTCAAACCATTGCCAACTAGAGACGCCCATTTTTAACAAGCACCGAGGCAAAGAGCGGAAGAAAAGAGTCATGGAGGATGCGGCCGGCAGCAGGAAGGTAAGTGTAATTTTTACCTCCTGTTTTCTCCCTCACTGCACCCCCCCAACCCCACTTTATGTCAGCAACAGTTGGCAATGAGAGTAGCAGCAGCTCTTTACTATTTCTGAGTTTTGCTTTACATTTAGCTAGATATAAATAAACCGTTATTTTTTAGATTTCTGTTCAATATGTTTCAGGTGGCCTCAGTGAGCAGGGAGAGAAGGCAGGGTTGGCCGCTGTCTTCACTGCTCTCTGCCCTGGCAATGGAGCATCTGGTCCAAAGACTCAGACAGCAGGGACAAACCTCAGGCATTCCACTGCATGGAGATGCACACATCGTTTTGTTGTATGCGGATGATGTGTTGATCTACATATGGGATATTCAAGAAGGCATAGAAGGATTACAGAGGAATTTCGAGCTGCTTCAGGACAAGCTGTGAACTGGGCTAAGTCTTGTTTGTTCCTCTTATATCCGGACTGCACCCCAACAATATTATGTGGTTGACTCTTATCCAGTGCATTGTGAACCCTGCACATTTCGCTACCTCAGCATCGACATATGCCAAGAGACCCAAGACATAATCGTTGGCAATCTCACCAAAACTGTTGACTCTCTACAGCTGCAGAAGGTGTTCTGGGATACGCTGCCACTCATGGTACAGGGCACAGTCTCCTTGACAAAGATTGTGATTCTGCAAAGGCTGCTTTACTTTTTCATAACCTCCTGGTTCACATCCCTAAATCCACTTTTTGCCCTGTATGCTCAGCGTTAGTCAGCTTTATCTGGAACAAAAGGAGAAGGTGCTTTGTGCTCTGCAAATTGCAGTTGCCTGTGGAGCAGGGGGGTTGGGTGCCCCTAACTTTGAACATTATTATTTGGTGACGCAGTTGCAGTGGTCAACGTGCTGAGTCGCCAGTCACCTTGCAGAGGAACTGGCCTCCTGACATTACCCAGGTGAGGCAAATAGCCGATCATACCTTCCTACCTAATGCCAAACTTCCATCATATGCGAACAGTTTGTTTTGGATAAAGATACCAGCCTATCCAGTAGTTTGCAACTCATGCCGATTATACCCTGTTACTCGCCCGAGATCCCATTGAGTTCACTTGAGCCCTTTGGGAACATGCTGGGTAGGGCAAGGGTGGAGGCCTGTGAGGCAGCAGGAGAGAGTCCCCTAGGCCTGTTCCAAGGTGGTTTCCTTTTGCCCAATGAGCAGTTGCGTGTGGAGTATGACCTGCCAGAGGGGCACTTCCTAGATTATGGTAGATGTGGCATTATTAGAGAGACACTGGGGCATCATAGACACTGAACCTGCCCAGCACCCTCTGATACATACCTTATACGTAATGGGTGGCGGTCGGAAACTTATAGTATCGCCATTGGCATCCTTTCCTACCCCTCAAATATAACATACATGCCAATAAATAAACACACAACACAATTTTTTCATTTGGGTAAAGTTGCTGCAGGTCTTTTACATACACCGTTATGTAATAGGTGGGCTACCTTATGAGCGATCCAAGGGCAGGAAACAAACAGGGCCACTTGCCCGCCTGATGAGCCAGGCAGCACTGGGGCGAACCCCACCTGTGCTGCCCTTACTGGTGATCCTCTTCCCGGATCACGTGACACTTGGTCCCTTCTTACTCACGCCCCTTTCAAGGAGGAGCATAGCATAGCAAACCCCCCGGTTGTTCAGGCCGACAACCACCCAAAGGACTAGTGGGCGCCTACACGGTTTTCCAGGCACATCATATGAGGCTCCTAGGATTCGGCTCTGGTACCCATCATGGTGCCACGCAGAGGTACCCTTCTATACCCCTCTGCTTCCAGATTGCCCTGTAACTCCCCCTACAAGGATAAAGAAAAATTACAACTTTCTCTGCCTCCTGCCTGCCACAAACCACGCCTGGTCAGGGGTAGGGCGGGAGACAGCATGTCGGGCGCACATAAGAGGGCACCAAAATGGTGGGGGAGGGATATATACCTTCCCTAAGTCCTGGCGCCCAAGAAGCGATGCCCCTAGAGGCCGTGACCTGGCTGGGGGGACTCCACCCAGAGTCCCTGCCCCTGATGGAGGCGGGGGGTGTGGGGTGCCCTGGTGACACTAGAGTGCTGACCTCTCTAGTGGCCCCCAGCGGGGGCCTCGGCAGGCCGCATAGTATCGCCATTGGCATCCTTTCCCACCCCTCCAACATAACATACATGCCAATAAATAAACACAAAATACAATTTTTTATTTGGGTAAAGTTGCTGCAGGTTTATTACATACACCATTATGTAATAGGTGGGTTATGCAAGGGCAGGCAACCAACTGGGACACCTGCCCACCTGATGATCCAGGCAGCACTGGGGCGAACCTCACCTGTGCGGCCCTTACTGGTGATCCTCTTCCCGGATCACGTGACACTTGATCCCTTCTTACTCACGCCCCTTTCAAGGCGGAGCATAGCATAGCAAACCCCCCGGTTGTTAAGACCCACCACCACCCAAAGAACTAGTGGGGCGCCGACACAGTTTTCGAGGAACCTCCCATGAGGCTCCTAGGATTTGGCTCTGGCACCCACCACGGTGCCACGCAGAGGTACCCTTCTGTGCCCCTCTGCTTCCAGATCGCCCTGTAACTCCACCACAGCTCTGGAGGTGGCCACCGTCACTGCCAGAGCCCCCCACCAAAACAGCTATAGTCTTACCCGCAACCTCTCCTGTCTATAGCCTCCTGCAAATCTAGATGAAAGAGAACCATCCCTACTGGTTATAGATGCCCTTTTGGCCTGTGAAGCTGTGCCAAGAACTATTCACCCCCTACGGGAAAGTTCCACTGCGTCACATGACTTCACCCCACGTCAACTCTGGGCAGGACGGTTTCCGACACCGTGGATCACAATGCCCTATTTACTGCTCTTACCTAGCTGCCGTCCTTCTAGCACGATGTGTACCTGAACACCTGTGTCCAACATCTATGGGACTGCAGCCCACTTGTTGGGTGACCACTCCCATAACCCGCCTGCCTACAAAGGCTATTAGGGCTAGAAGGGTTGACCTTAACATTTGAACAGTCTCTTAGCTTTCGAAATCATGACACACAGGAAGGTTCATAACCAGAAGTATGTGACAATGAGCAAGGCAGCCCTCCAGCACTTACCCTACATCCCTTATTCCTTGTGGGAATTTCGCCCACTCAGCTCCCTCTGTGGTGAAACCCCCTAGGAATACCCACTTAGAGAATCTGTCTCATTTGTACAAAGCGCACTGTCTGCAATAGTAGCCCATTGTGCTTGACACCTTATTACCCCATTTATTGGGACGGCAGCACACTATGTTGGCTGACTGCGTCCACACCAAGCATGGCTAGAATAGCTGACCGTGCGGGGCTTTTGAGCTTAACTGCAGAGGTCACCTACCCTTGGTTCTGGGATGCACTTACTTCCCCCGTTGACCTGTCAATTGCACAGACCCCTCTGTGTTTTTGTGAAGCACGCATGCCCCCGAGGCATGATGTCGCTGAATAACCGATGTATGTTACCCACTCGCTGATACGCACGTATTGCCAACAGCCCTTACTTGTATTGATGGAATGCTAGATGATTCCTAAGGACTGTTGACTTAATACTCCACCCAGTTTGGCCCCAAAATTCAGGGACAACCCAAGAAGTAGTCTACCCCAGCGCTGACTATCAACGTATTTGGGACACAGCTCACAGAAGATGCCCTGTCCAGTCTCTGGTTCTAGCCCATACCAGGATAACCTAGGGGCAGGCAAGTCTGTGGGAACCAGAAGGGAACATATGTGCAAATACCTGCCCTTTCCTGAATATTGGGAATGCCCCATGGTCTAACTACCCTGTCGCCATTTGTCTCTAACAGTGTTTACCAAACTTTGCACTGCAGCACACTTGTTAGGTGACAACTACCACAACCCACCTGCTGCCCTGGATAAGGCGCGGGTGAATATGTCTTAACTGAAGCAACCTGTAACCTGCCATCATTTGCAGAGGGCACATTTTAGCTGCATCGACCAGACATAGCAAGACGAGACGGGCTTGCGAGCCCCTCTCCCATCAATTAAAATTAACATAGTCCATCAGGGGCCAAGGCATTGCATTCGCAGCACCTCTCTTCGCAATGTAATTGCCCAGAGTAAGTGTAAAATTGTACTTTCCCACCATAGGGATGGTCAACCAGAGCAAAAAAAAAAAAAAAAAAAAACAGACCTGGGCATAAGGTCCCCGTTTCCTAACGTAAAACAATAATTATCCTGCACCATTATCAAATGTGCCACCGACACCCAATGCGCCGTCCACCTGTTGCTATGCAGATGTCCTCGAATACAATGACTTCAGCGACCTATCCCCGTTCTGCCTTTGTGGTCAACAAACCCTAACACACCGTGTGGCAGTTTGTGCATATCATTCTAGGTTGACTAATCCCTAATGTGCTCCCTTCCCTGGATGATCGCCAGTACGAGGGTACAGACTGATGACCAAGTGCTCCGCCAGCCAATATCACCAGTCAATGAAACCACTGCTAGGTGGCATGCCGAGCTAAGCCCACCCAGAACTTGCCTGCCAATGCGTTAGGACCAAGCATTCATCGCTTCTTAAGCCATCACTATCGATGGTAGGCACGCCCAGCCGGTGAGACTGGTATTATGCGGCTTCTGTCAGTGCCTCCGGACATATACTACAAAACCACACTAACATTTCAGATACTAGACAACCTGTCACTTCTATCTGAAACTCGATAATCATTACAGAATGCCAAGTGACTTAAAAAGATGCTTATCAAAACCATGGGAACACCTGGATTTGAACATGTAACCTTCAGTCCAGAGTCAGATACCTTAACCATTAGGCTGTAACAGCTCCATGCGGTGCAAAGGCTCTTTGCTATAAGAGGGAACCTCAAATACAGTGCTTTCTTTAACTGCCTTTGCATAATGTGCAGACATGTGACCTTGGCTTGGCTGGCTGGAGCCACGCTGAGGTATTGAAATGCTATACATGAGCGCCTGTTAAATTCACCTATTCAGAACAACTATCCTCATGCCTCACTACGCCACTGGAGTCAAGCTATCCTGGCTGAAGACAGCTGATAGCCAGAAACCGGTCCTAAGATGCTTAATTCCAGTCCAGGGAAGACATGGCTTGGCAGTTCGGGCTGGACTGTTCCCATGAGGCACAGGGTCAAGACTGATTTGCATATGGCCATGTCTGAAATGGGGTGGCTTGGTGAGCAAAATAACAATGGATTAAACCCAGATCTGTGACTGGGGGTGAATGTTTTGCCATTGTGCAACATTCGGTCCATCATCTTGTGTGTTTTGCTGTTCACCCTATGTGGGAAGGGTATGCCCAGACGTGGGTCCCGTGCCCACTACGCCACTGGAGTCAAGCTATCCTGGCTGAAGACGGCTGATAGCCAGAAACCGGTCCTAGGATGCTTGATTCCGGTCCAGGGAAGACATTACTTGGCAGTTCGGGCTGGACTGTTCCCATGAGGCACAGGGTAAAGACTGATTTGCATATGGCCATGTCTGAACTGGGGTGGCTTGGTGAGCAAAATAACGATGGATTAAACCCAGATATGTGACTGGGGGTGAATGTTTTGCCATTGTGCAACATTCGGTCCATCATCTTGTGTGTTTTGCTGTTCACCCTATGTGGGAAGGGTATGCCCAGACGTGGGTCCCGTGCTCACTACGCCACTGGAGTCAAGCTATCCTGGCTGAAGACGGCTGATAGCCAGAAACCGGTCCTAGGATGCTTGATTCCGGTCCAGGGAAGACATGGCTTAGCAGTTCGGGCTGGACTGTTCCCACGAGGCACAGGGTCAAGACTGATTTGCATATGGCCATGTCTGAACTGGGGTGGCTTGGTGAGCAAAATAGCAATGGATTAAACCCAGATCTGTGACTGGGGGTGAATGTTTTGACATTGTGCAACATTCGGTCCATCATCTTGTGTGTTTTGCTGTTCACCCTATGTGGGAAGGGTATGCCCAGACATGGGTTCCGTAATCACTACGCCACTGGAGTCAAGCTATCCTGGCTGAAGACGGCTGATAGCCAGAAACCGGTCCTAGGATGCTTGATTCCGGTCCAGGGAAGACATGGCTTGGCAGATCGGGCTGGACTGTTCCCATGAGGCACAGGATCAAGACTGATTTGCATATGACCATGTCTGAACTGGGGTGGCTTGGTGAGCAAAATAACGATGGATTAAACCCAGATCTGTGATTGGGGGTGAATGTTTTGCCATTGTGCAACATTCGGCCCATCATCTTGTGTGTTTTGCTGTTCTCCCTATGTGGGAAGGGTATGCCCAGACGTGGGTCCCGTGCTCACTACGCCACTGGAGTCAAGCTATCCTGGCTGAAGACAGCTAATAGCCAGAAACCGGTCCTAGGATGCTTGATTCCGGTCCAGGGAAGACATTACTTGGCAGTTCGGGCTGGACTGTTCCCATGAGGCACAGGGTAAAGACTGATTTGCATATGGCCATGTCTGAACTGGGGTGGCTTGGTGAGCAAAATAACGATGGATTAAACCCAGATCTGTGACTGGGGTGAATGTTTTGCCATTGTGCAACATTCGGTCCATCAACTTGTGTGTTTTGCTGTTCACCCTATGTGGGAAGGGTATGCCCAGACGTGGGTCCCGTGCTCACTACGCCACTGGAGTCAAGCTATCCTGGCTGAAGACGGCTGATAGCCAGAAACCGGTCCTAGGATGCTTGATTCCGGTCCAGGGAAGACATGGCTTGGCAGATCGGGCTGGACTGTTCCCATGAGGCACAGGATCAAGACTGATTTGCATATGACCATGTCTGAACTGGGGTGGCTTGGTGAGCAAAATAACGATGGATTAAACCCAGATCTGTGATTGGGGGTGAATGTTTTGCCATTGTGCAACATTCGGTCCATCATCTTGTGTGTTTTGCTGTTCTCCCTATGTGGGAAGGGTATGCCCAGACGTGGGTCCCGTGCTCACTACGCCACTGGAGTCAAGCTATCCTGGCTGAAGACGGCTGATAGCCAGAAACCGGTCCTAGGATGCTTGATTCCGGTCCAGGGAAGACATGGATTGGCAGTTTGGGCTGGACTGTTCCCATGCGGCACAGGGTCAAGACTGATTTGCATATGGCCATGTCTGAACTGGGGTGGCTTGGTGAGCAAAATAACAATGGATTAAACCCAAATCTGTGACTGGGGGTGAATGTTTTGCCATTGTGCAACATTCGGTCCATCATCTTGTGTGTTTTGCTCTTCCAAATGAAAGCATGGCTGACCATGGAACTGCGCAACGCTCGATACTCCATGTGCAGCCCCCCATACGCAAAGTTTAGCGGCCTGTGCGGAATCTTGGGCTGAGAAGTCACAGCACCCTCACTGGCTCATGGCCTACTGAGGACCCGGATTCCCTCTGCGTCTGGTTGCTGCCACTCAGTTCGTAACCTGAACCACCAGCAAGGAGGTATCCGAAAGTTACAAATAAACAAGGAAAAGAGACAGATTCCAAACCTTTGCTCAACTAGCTCCAACATTTTCAGTGACACTAGTAAATCTTCACATGCCTGCTTGTTCAACAGTCCCTTTTTACTAAAAAGTGCAACGTGCTATTGGTTGACTCTTCACAGATCTACCCAGCACACTTGAGCTGAAGGTATCGGAGTGCATTACATGAGCACCCCTTACATTGTACCTGGACTTACGCACAGACAGGTTTACCGAATTAAGAGGGGCAGTGTCGCAAACACTCTTTGCGGATGCGGGCAGCGATCTCCTAGTGACCACCCCATCTGCTGCCCCACATACCAAGGTTGTTCACCACTGGCCCCTGCCAATGACCAATTCATGAGTCGTGTGCCTGCAATAAACCCGCAAGCGATATAGCCCACTGCCATGCACTGGTGTGCGCAACATCACTTCCGCCTCATCTTCACAATACCTGCACCGATGGGTGAATGTCCCCAACTTCAACTGCGAGCGGCAATTACCCATGCGGCGCTGGCAACAGTGTCAATATGAACAGCTGTCCTGTACTCAAAGCACTCCGAGGATGCAGTGCATGCATACGCAGAAGCCGGAGATCCCAGTGCTAGTACGGGAACAACCCACGCAAGAAATCTCCAACCCACCGCATGCACAATCCGGCTCAATGTGCGCTGGCGCAGGGTACGAATCACCATTCTAGACCATATGCACGATCCCATGACACATAGGGACCATCCACCAGCGTGTCCCACCCAAGGCAGTGTAGAGAAATCCCTTGGAGGCCATACAGGACAAGTAGGCAGCGAAATAATGAAACATGCTGGAGCGTGGGCAACCAGCTCCTCGCCGGGGATTGGGCAGCGCTACCTGCTATGACAATGAAGCATCGCCGCGTCCTGCAGAAACAGTGCATCCTGCAATGGAAATTGCAGCAGCCTTCCTCAATGCTTTAAACCTTTGATGCATAAGGATGCTTTGACCACCTTTGGAATTGCCCACATTTAAGAATGGTCCCGTGATTTTCCGTTAGCCACCCACAGGTTAGCCAACTCCATGTGCTTGCGGAGAACACAGTCCCTTATCAAAGTGGCGCCAACCGAGTACAACTTTCTTATTATTCTTCTCAACCTGCGAGAGAAACACTGACACCAACGGTCGCACTACCGACCCACTGCGCTTCGATTACTGACCCCGGTATGCCTCCCTGCAAAGCTTCACCATGCGCCGCTTGGGCCATGTGTTCCACACTTACAACATTACTAAAAGTTTTTTTTTTTAATCGAAGCAGAACCTACTGTGTGCTAAGTGGTAGAATCACCTTTTATTTTTAGTAATATTAGTGAGCTGCTGCTGTGTTACCGTATTGAAAACACGTCACCATCCCCGAATATTGCATGCAAACACATTTAGGAATTGGAAGAGTGCGTTCATGCACTGTCAATAACTGTTCCCAAGGTGGGCATGAAAGGTCTGGACTAATTTGAAGCTGTTCCAAACAGGGACCCCCAAATAAGTTTCTACCAAGGGCAGCTGATAATACTACTGCATGTGCTGTTGTGCACTAGTATGCACTCCTGAACTCAAACCTTCAAAATGCTGTGTTAAACGCGCCAGAGCCCCCCCACGCATCCTGAAGAAGGCTGTGCATTGCCAACGAAGAGAAGGTCATGTTACACCTTCGTGACACTGAGCTGCCCAATGCCTTCAGCCAGGCCGTGGGACAACAGGACCATGCATGCTGTGTAAATATGAAATGCTCCCAGCATTAAAACCATGTGTAAGGAACCGGGAGATTTCCGGTCAAGCTAACCCCAATCCTGCGAGGCAAGACCCAACCCACAGCTGTGCCTAATTAACAACCCTCCCGCATCAGACCCGACGGAAAGACAACAAGAACCTTGCACTCCATGCCTACGCCCGCAGATTAACACCACAAGTAAAGAACCAATGGCCTGAGCGGGGGATAGAGATAGTTATTGAACAGCCTTTTTGCGGTTTTATACAGAGCTTTACATGACTGCCTGTGCATTACAGATGGTACGGGGAGATTACAAGAAGTCCAAGCCTCTCACCAAACTCAAACCCAGTTCTCCAGCTCCCCAACATTAAAGTCTACCGCCCTAGACGTTGGGCCAAACAAACGAGCAGTAACAGAGCAGCAGTTTACATTCCACAAATAAGCTGTGTATATATATATATATATATATATATATATATATATATATATATATATATGAACGCTCCCTTTACACCAAGAAAAACGAGTCACTCTCAAAGCGGGTGCTTCAAACCGCGATGGTGTCCGCGGTTAATATAACAGCTCCAAATCCCAAAACAGACCCAGCCGGGTTTCTCAGGAATAGCACTCACAAGCACGGCAGTAACTTTAGCAGGGGGTAGATTTATTCAGAATATACGCGTTTCGGGAGAGCACTCCCCTCGTCAGTATTTACATCTGAAAAACTGTACGCTGCACCATTATCTATGTTTGTCATAATGATAGACATAAACGAGGGACTAAACCATAAGACAAGCTGCATCCTAAAGCTGGCTAGCAAGAGAACTGCGTGTGCCTTCTCAAAGCTTCAGGGCACTTTGTAGAACATAACTCAACGCGGCAGCCTGGCCGTGGAGAAGAGCACCATCGTGAAGGAAACGAGGCTGAGGACCTGAACTATTCAGAACTGGTACAGCGCAGCGCTCTATATGCGTAATGAACTTGCCTTAAATGCCCCGAAATTCTACTAAAGACATGTAATTGCTTTTATTGTACCATCACATCAAACTTACTAAAGGACAACTGTTTCTGCTCACAAAAGGCACTGCGTGTTCCATCATGCATTTCAACTTGTTTGCGCTTTGCAACGCCCACTGGGGGCTTTCAATAAAATAAAAAATGCCGGAAATTGTTTGTGAGCCACTGACGTGATGATTAATTAGCAGCCCAGGAAGAAGGAGCCTTAGCTCTGAAACGCGTCGGCGAAATATGCTAATCCGAGGGGCATAAAGACAAGCTGCATCCTAAAGCTGGCTAGCAAGAGAACTGCGTGTGCCTTCTCAAAGCTTCAGGGCACTTTGTAGAACATAACTCAACGCGGCAGCCTGGCCGTGGAGAAGAGCACCATCGTGAAGGAAACGAGGCTGAGGACCTGAACTATTCAGAACTGGTACAGCGCAGCGCTCTATATGCGTAATGAACTTGCCTTAAATGCCCCGAAATTCTACTAAAGACATGTAATTGCTTTTATTGTACCATCACATCAAACTTACTAAAGGACAACTGTTTCTGCTCACAAAAGGCACTGCGTGTTCCATCATGCATTTCAACTTGTTTGCGCTTTGCAACGCCCACTGGGGGCTTTCAATAAAATAAAAAATGCCGGAAATTGTTTGTGAGCCACTGACGTGATGATTAATTAGCAGCCCAGGAAGAAGGAGCCTTAGCTCTGAAACGCGTCGGCGAAATATGCTAATCCGAGGGGCATAAAGACAAGCTGCATCCTAAAGCTGGCTAGCAAGAGAACTGCGTGTGCCTTCTCAAAGCTTCAGGGCACTTTGTAGAACATAACTCAACGCGGCAGCCTGGCCGTGGAGAAGAGCACCATCGTGAAGGAAACGAGGCTGAGGACCTGAACTATTCAGAACTGGTACAGCGCAGCGCTCTATATGCGTAATGAACTTGCCTTAAATGCCCCGAAATTCTACTAAAGACATGTAATTGCTTTTATTGTACCATCACATCAAACTTACTAAAGGACAACTGTTTCTGCTCACAAAAGGCACTGCGTGTTCCATCATGCATTTCAACTTGTTTGCGCTTTGCAACGCCCACTGGGGGCTTTCAATAAAATAAAAAATGCCGGAAATTGTTTGTGAGCCACTGACGTGATGATTAATTAGCAGCCCAGGAAGAAGGAGCCTTAGCTCTGAAACGCGTCGGCGAAATATGCTAATCCGAGGGGCATAAAGACAAGCTGCATCCTAAAGCTGGCTAGCAAGAGAACTGCGTGTGCCTTCTCAAAGCTTCAGGGCACTTTGTAGAATATATATATATATATATATATATATATATATATATATATGAACGCTCCCTTTACACCAAGAAAAACGAGTCACTCTCAAAGCGGGTGCTTCAAACCGCGATGGTGTCCGCGGTTAATATAACAGCTCCAAATCCCAAAACAGACCCAGCCGGGTTTCTCAGGAATAGCACTCACAAGCACGGCAGTAACTTTAGCAGGGGGTAGATTTATTCAGAATATACGCGTTTCGGGAGAGCACTCCCCTCGTCAGTATTTACATCTGAAAAACTGTACGCTGCACCATTATCTATGTTTGTCATAATGATAGACATAAACGAGGGACTAAACCATAAGCGCATCTTTAGGCGCCATCTTTGAATGTGCAAATACGATAATTGCAAAACATTGCTGGCAAATAGATTACACCATCAATCAAGCCGTGTATCGGCACAATCATCATCTTAGTAATCACCCACATCGCTTTTTAAATCCGGAAACCATTTCATATCCGAACTGTGTGGCTAAGATGACTGGAACACAACTCCAGGCTCCGAATCAAGTCATAAATTAGACATAGAAACATCAGGCAAATCTCGCCGTGGATCGGCAATGGCAGCCCCTTAGGACTGCCACACTACAGGTGTAACAGAAAATGCAGCAATATACATAACAAATGTCAATAAAAATAGCATCTTCAACCCCAAGCCACAACTACTAAAATACAATTCATCTCAAAATCATGATTTCATCATTATTACATATTCAATGCACTATAACCCATTTTGTCAACCCAAATGAAAGGCCAGTTCTTCTCCCATGTTCAATCCCTTGGGCGCTTTAGTCTCTAAGTCTATAATGTAACGGGACTCGAGTCTCCTTAATGCGAGCAATCTATTGCCCCCTCTTGGATCTTCTTCTACTCGATCCAAACAAAAATACCTTAGAAGGTTCCTGTCACTATTGTGTCTGATGGAAAAGTGGCGGGCCACGGGGTATGTAAAATCCTTGTTTGTTATGGCCCGCATGTGTTCCAATATCCTCAACTTAACAGGATTGATTGTGCTGCCTACATATCTCAACATGCAAGGGCATACAAGACAATAGACTGCATGGTCGGAATGGCAAGACATAAATTTGGTTATCTTCTTCCCTCCAATACAGCCAGGGACCTCATAGCTCAATGTTCTTTTACTTGATAGACAGGCCTTGCATTTACCGCAAGGAAAGAAGCCTTTGGCATCCTTTAATGTACCCTGTCGCTTATCAATAGGTCGTAAATAGCTATGGACTACTTGGTCACGTAATGATCTCGCCTTCCTGTACGTAATTAATGGCACATTGGGGATATCAGACCCAATAATTTGGTCTGATTTCAGAATATGCCAATGTTTTGACAGGGCTGATCGCAATTTGTGAGAATCCGCAGAATAGGATGTAATCATGCGGAATTTTCCTTCTGTGGTAGGAGCCGTTTTTTTGGCAAAAATACTAGAGCGAGGTATATTTCTAACCTTATTCAAAGTCTCTCTAAGAAGATGGGGATTGTATCCTCTCATCACGAATCTCTCCACACACTCCATGGCTGCTTTTTCAAAACATTCATTCTGGCTACAATAGCGCTTGAGCCGCAAAAAATCCCCGTACGGAATGTTGTTAATCAGTTTGCGGGGATGGCTACTGGACGCGTGTAAAACGCTGTTGCCAGCAGTAGGTTTGCGGTACAAATTAGTGCAAATGTGCCCATCATTGATACTCACTTCCAGGTCCAAATAATTGACCTTTTCCCTATTTATTTCACCAGTGAATCTCAAATGATGTTCGTTATCATTGAGAATTTGAATATACTGATTTGCTTCCTCAATCGATCCATTCCACACTAGGAACAGGTCGTCAATGTACCTGCTCCATAATACCACTTTGGTGTTCCAGGTGGAAAGCCTGGGGGCCCAGGCTACCTGCTCCTCCCACCAGCCCACGAATAAATTCGCGTAGCTGGGGGCGAAGCAGGAGCCCATGGCCGTACAAGACAGTTGACGGTACATAGTGTCCTGAAAGAGAAAAATATTATTATGCAAACAAAATGCAATTAGTTCTAGTAACATCTTATTATGCATTGCATATTTGAGCTCTCTCTTGTTGAGGAAATACTCCACTGCGTGGAGGCCCTGGTCATGGTCTATACAAGTATATAAGCTTGTTATGTCCAGGGTAATCAGTGTATAGGATGGTTGCCAGTCCAAGAGTTCCACCTTTTCTATAAAGTCTGTGGTGTCTCTGATATACGATCTCAAAGACAACACAAAACTGAACAGATGGTGGTCTAAGAATTTGGAGAGGTTCTCCGTCAGTCCTCCCATAGAGGAGATTATAGGTCTCCCAGGGGGGTCATTAATGTCCTTGTGAACCTTGGGTAGATGGTAAAAACAAGGTAAAGTAGGGTTAGTAGTCTTAAGAAAGAAATATTCCTCCAGATCTAGCATCTGTTTGTCAAGCCATTTCTTGAGTAAAACATGAAGATCATTGATGCTTGATAAATAATCTTGTTTCTTTATTTTAGCATAGCAGGAAGCATCCTGCAATTGACGCATAGCCTCAGCCACATATTTCGGCCTGGACATGATGACAATGTTGCCTCCCTTGTCGGAGGGTTTACACACAATAGTCTTATCATCCATAATGGTCTTGATGGCTAATTGTTGTTCCTTGGTGGTATTGAATTGTATTCTCCGATTCCCTTGTGTAGTTCTCATGGCCATCAGATCCCTGGTGACCAAATCAGAGAAGATATCAATTGAATCCACCGCAGTCTGCGGAACAAATTTAGAAGCCAACTTGAAATTGCTCTTAGGTGCAGTCTGATCAATGTCAACATTAGCCAGTCTTTGAGTGAGTGTATTATCTGTTGTCTCAGTTTCCATGTTACACTCTCGCCTCAAATTATGTAGGACTTCACAGGCAGTGAGATCATTCACGGTTAAAAGGTCCGTATCCCTTTTGCTTTGTCTCAAATGCTTGACTTTTTGAGCTGTAGGTTTAGTTTTATGAAACTTATGCAACTTGACCTTCCGGACGAATTTAAACAGATCAATACGTGTCTGCGTATACTCCATGTTTTTGTTTGGACAGAATGTCAGTCCTAACTTTAAAACAGACTCTTCTGCTGGAGTTAAGTGTCTCTCTGATAAGTTCACAATGGTGAGTTGTTCCGAGGTGCCTACCATCTTCCCCTTCTCTGGCTCCTGGTGACCCTCGTGGTTGGTTTGGTTTGGGTATTGCCTCTGCCTCTTCCCTTTCCAGCCCCCTCGTCGGGTTTGTCTCCCACTTCTGGGGGTTTGTTCTTGCCGTCTCTTAGCCAGCTTTCTCGGATGACCTTGAACTCCTGTTGAAAAGGGGTCTTATTTGACAGAGGTTCAGGGGCAGTTGCCATGCTTGTTGTTTCATCCCCAGATAATTCACTGGCAGTGACATCAGAGTCCAATGTTTCCACTCTGGTTTCTCCGGTCGCTTTTGGCATTTGATCTTTCCTAGCAACTTCCTTTCGTGGTTGATCGTATTTCTTTGAAAATGTCAGCACTCTTCCCATAGCATAATACCGTTCGTCACGGTCGAATTTTTCTTGTTTTCTTAGTTTGATTTTAGTTTCATATTTCTGGAGTCTCTTCTTCATATTTGCTCTGAGTAGATCTTGTTCCTCCTTATTGGTATTCTGTAAGATTAAACTTTCCAATTCCTCAATTTCCTTGACAGTTTTGTCGCGATCACTCCATGCAAATTGGATTAAAATTTCCAACATGCCCTTGCATGAATTGGCTATATGAGTAGCCCAGGTTTCTAGCAGGAGGGGGTCTGGGTTCTCATAAGCAGGGACAGTGAAAATTCTCAGTCCTCGAGGAACCCTCTGCACCTCGATATAGCCCTGCAGGGAGGTACCCTCCCACCACTTGCGGAGTTCGCGTTCATATAGTTTGATAAGACTATTGTGTGTAAACCCTCCGACAAGGGAGGCAACATTGTCATCATGTCCAGGCCGAAATATGTGGCTGAGGCTATGCGTCAATTGCAGGATGCTTCCTGCTATGCTAAAATAAAGAAACAAGATTATTTATCAAGCATCAATGATCTTCATGTTTTACTCAAGAAATGGCTTGACAAACAGATGCTAGATCTGGAGGAATTTTTCTTTCTTAAGACTACTAACCCTACTTTACCTTGTTTTTACCATCTACCCAAGGTTCACAAGGACATTAATGACCCCCCTGGGAGACCTATAATCTCCTCTATGGGAGGACTGACGGAGAACCTCTCCAAATTCTTAGACCACCATCTGTTCAGTTTTGTGTTGTCTTTGAGATCGTATATTAGAGACACCACAGACTTTATAGAAAAGGTGGAACTCTTGGACTGGCAACCATCCTATACACTGGTTACCCTGGACATAACAAGCTTATATACTTGTATAGACCATGACCAGGGCCTCCACGCAGTGGAGTATTTCCTCAACAAGAGAGAGCTCAAATATGCAATGCATAATAAGATGTTACTAGAACTAATTGCATTTTGTTTGCATAATAATATTTTTCTCTTTCAGGACACTATGTACCGTCAACTGTCTGGTACGGCCATGGGCTCCTGCTTCGCCCCCAGCTACGCGAATGTATTCGTGGGCTGGTGGGAGGAGCAGGTAGCCTGGGCCCCCAGGCTTTCCACCTGGAACACCAAAGTGGTATTATGGAGCAGGTACATTGACGACCTGTTCCTAGTGTGGAATGGATCGATTGAGGAAGCAAATCAGTATATTCAAATTCTCAATGATAACGAACATCATTTGAGATTCACTGGTGAAATAAATAGGGAAAAGGTCAATTATTTGGACCTGGAAGTGAGTATCAATGATGGGCACATTTGCACTAATTTGTACCGCAAACCTACTGCTGGCAACAGCGTTTTACACGCGTCCAGTAGCCATCCCCGCAAACTGATTAACAACATTCCGTACGGGGAATTTTTGCGGCTCAAGCGCAATTGTAGCCAGAATGAGTGTTTTGAAAAAGCAGCCATGGAGTGTGTGGAGAGATTCGTGATGAGAGGATACAATCCCCATCTTCTTAGAGAGACTTTGAATAAGGTTAGAAATATACCTCGCTCTAGTCTTTTTGCCAAAAAACGGCTCCTACCACAGAAGGAAAATTCCGCATGATTACATCCTATTCTGCGGATTCTCACAAATTGCGATCAGCCCTTTCAAAACATTGGCATATTCTGAAATCAGACCAAATTATTGGGTCTGATATCCCCAACGTGCCATTAATTACGTACAGGAAGGCGAGATCATTACGTGACCAAGTAGTCCATAGCTATTTACGACCTATTGATAAGCGACAGGGTACATTAAAGGATGCCAAAGGCTTCTTTCCTTGCGGTAAATGCAAGGCCTGTCTATCAAGTAAAAGAACATTGAGCTATGAGGTCCCTGGCTGTATTGGAGGGAAGAAGATCACCAAATTTATGTCTTGCCATTCCGACCATGCAGTCTATTGTCTTGTATGCCCTTGCATGTTGAGATATGTAGGCAGCACAATCAATCCTGTTAAGTTGAGGATATTGGAACACATGCGGGCCATAGCAAACAAGGATTTTACATACCCTGTGGCCCGCCACTTTTCCATCAGACACAATAGTGACAGGAACCTTCTAAGGTATTTTTGTTTGGATCGAGTAGAAGAAAATCCAAGAGGGGGCAATAGATTGCTCGCATTAAGGAGACTCGAGTCCCGTTACATTATAGACTTAGAGACTAAAGCGCCCAAGGGATTGAACATGGGAGAAGAACTGGCCTCTCATTTGGGTTGACAAAATGGGTTATAGTGCATTGAATATGTAATAATGATGAAATCATGATTTTGAGATGAATTGTATTTTAGTAGTTGTGGCTTGGGGTTGAAGATGCTATTTTTATTGACATTTGTTATGTACATTGCTGCATTTTCTGTTACACCTGTAGTGTCCACGGCGAGATTTGCCTGATGTTTCAATGTCTAATTTATGACTTGATTCGGAGGCTGGAGTTGTGTTCCAGTCATCTTAGCCACACAGTTCGGATATGAAATGGTTTCCGGATTTAAAAAGCGATGTGGGTGATTACTAAGATGATGATTGTGCCGATACACGGCTTGATTGATGGTGTAATCTATTTGCCAGCAATGTTTTGCAATTATCGTATTTGCACATTCAAAGATGGCGCCTAAAGACGCGCTTATGGTTTAGTCCCTCGTTTATGTCTATCATTATGACAAACATAGATAATGGTGCAGCGTACAGTTTTTCAGATGTAAATACTGACGAGGGGAGTGCTCTCCCGAAACGCGTATATTCTGAATAAATCTACCCCCTGCTAAAGTTACTGCCGTGCTTGTGAGTGCTATTCCTGGGAAACCCGGCTGGGTCTGTTTTGGGATTTGGAGTTGTATATATATATATATATATATATATCCATCAACAAAAGTTGCCTGCTGTAGGAAGAGCCCAACACTCGGTATTAATCTGCCAAAACTCTTTTAATGAAGGAAATGGTGAGGCAGAACAACTCAGTCCAGCATAAAATAGGCCCGACGCGTTTCGTGATATTCATCACTTCTTCTGGGGCTCCTGGCTTGTTACTGGCAAAAACGGCAGTTTGCGCGGCACCACATAAAAGTATTTGTCCCCGCCCCAGTGGGCGCGGCCACCCCCGGTGGCCTGTGGTAGTTGTAGTGTCATGCCGCAGTTAATCTCCAGTGAGTAGCCGTTCTGTCAGTCAATAAATGGCCACACGTAAAATCACAGTGGATTGTGGTGCGGAGCTGCCCTATAACACACCACTTGCTTGCTCCTTCAAAAATAGGCACCCAATGTCCTTCAGAGACAGCGCCAGGTGACGCCACCCCAGGACTGCCCGAACGGCAGCCGGGCTCTTTCCCGCGGCTCAGGCAAGCCGCAAAACATCCATCAACAAAAGTTGCCTGCTGTAGGAAGAGCCCAACACTCGGTATTAATCTGCCAAAACTCTTTTAATGAAGGAAATGGTGAGGCAGAACAACTCAGTCCAGCATAAAATAGGCCCGACGCGTTTCGTGATGTTCATCACTTCTTCTGGGGCTCCTGGCTTGTTACTGGCAAAAACGGCAGTTTGCGCGGCACCACATAAAAGTAATTGTCCCGCCCCAGTGGGCGCGGCCACCCCCGGTGGCCTGTGGTAGTTGTAGTGTCATGCCGCAGTTAATCTCCAGTGAGTAGCCGTTCTGTCAGTCAATAAATGGCCACACGTAAAATCACAGTGGATTGTGGTGCGGAGCTGCCCTATAACACACCACTTGCTTGCTCCTTCAAAAATAGGCACCCAATGTCCTTCAGAGACAGCGCCAGGTGACGCCACCCCAGGACTGCCCGAACGGCAGCCGGGCTCTTTCCCGCGGCTCAGGCAAGCCGCAAAACATCCATCAACAAAAGTTGCCTGCTGTAGGAAGAGCCCAACACTCGGTATTAATCTGCCAAAACTCTTTTAATGAAGGAAATGGTGAGGCAGAACAACTCAGTCCAGCATAAAATAGGCCCGACGCGTTTCGTGATATTCATCACTTCTTCTGGGGCTCCTGGCTTGTTACTGGCAAAAACGGCAGTTTGCGCGGCACCACATAAAAGTAATTGTCCCCGCCCCAGTGGGCGCGGCCACCCCCGGTGGCCTGTGGTAGTTGTAGTGTCATGCCGCAGTTAATCTCCAGTGAGTAGCCGTTCTGTCAGTCAATAAATGGCCACACGTAAAATCACAGTGGATTGTGGTGCCGAGCTGCCCTATAACACACCACTTGCTTGCTCCTTCAAAAATAGGCACCCAATGTCCTTCAGAGACAGCGCCAGGTGACGCCACCCCAGGACTGCCCGAACGGCAGCCGGGCTCTTTCCCGCGGCTCAGGCAAGCCGCAAAACATCCATCAACAAAAGTTGCCTGCTGTAGGAAGAGCCCAACACTCGGTATTAATCTGCCAAAACTCTTTTAATGAAGGAAATGGTGAGGCAGAACAACTCAGTCCAGCATAAAATAGGCCCGACGCGTTTCGTGATGTTCATCACTTCTTCTGGGGCTCCTGGCTTGTTACTGGCAAAAACGGCAGTTTGCGCGGCACCACATAAAAGTAATTGTCCCCGCCCCAGTGGGCGCGGCCACCCCCGGTGGCCTGTGGTAGTTGTAGTGTCATGCCGCAGTTAATCTCCAGTGAGTAGCCGTTCTGTCAGTCAATAAATGGCCACACGTAAAATCACAGTGGATTGTGGTGCGGAGCTGCCCTATAACACACCACTTGCTTGCTCCTTCAAAAATAGGCACCCAATGTCCTTCAGAGACAGCGCCAGGTGACGCCACCCCAGGACTGCCCGAACGGCAGCCGGGCTCTTTCCCGCGGCTCAGGCAAGCCGCAAAACATCCATCAACAAAAGTTGCCTGCTGTAGGAAGAGCCCAACACTCGGTATTAATCTGCCAAAACTCTTTTAATGAAGGAAATGGTGAGGCAGAACAACTCAGTCCAGCATAAAATAGGCCCGACGCGTTTCGTGATATTCATCACTTCTTCTGGGGCTCCTGGCTTGTTACTGGCAAAAACTGCAGTTTGCGCGGCACCACATAAAAGTAATTGTCCCCGCCCCAGTGGGCGCGGCCACCCCCGGTGGCCTGTGGTAGTTGTAGTGTCATGCCGCAGTTAATCTCCAGTGAGTAGCCGTTCTGTCAGTCAATAAATGGCCACACGTAAAATCACAGTGGATTGTGGTGCGGAGCTGCCCTATAACACACCACTTGCTTGCTCCTTCAAAAATAGGCACCCAATGTCCTTCAGAGACAGCGCCAGGTGACGCCACCCCAGGACTGCCCGAACGGCAGCCGGGCTCTTTCCCGCGGCTCAGGCAAGCCGCAAAACATCCATCAACAAAAGTTGCCTGCTGTAGGAAGAGCCCAACACTCGGTATTAATCTGCCAAAACTCTTTTAATGAAGGAAATGGTGAGGCAGAACAACTCAGTCCAGCATAAAATAGGCCCGACGCGTTTCGTGATATTCATCACTTCTTCTGGGGCTCCTGGCTTGTTACTGGCAAAAACGGCAGTTTGCGCGGCACCACATAAAAGTAATTGTCCCCGCCCCAGTGGGCGCGGCCACCCCCGGTGGCCTGTGGTAGTTGTAGTGCCATGCCGCAGTTAATCTCCAGTGAGTAGCCGTTCTGTCAGTCAATAAATGGCCACACGTAAAATCACAGTGGATTGTGGTGCGGAGCTGCCCTATAACACACCACTTGCTTGCTCCTTCAAAAATAGGCACCCAATGTCCTTCAGAGACAGCGCCAGGTGACGCCACCCCAGGACTGCCCGAACGGCAGCCGGGCTCTTTCCCGCGGCTCAGGCAAGCCGCAAAACATCCATCAACAAAAGTTGCCTGCTGTAGGAAGAGCCCAACACTCGGTATTAATCTGCCAAAACTCTTTTAATGAAGGAAATGGTGAGGCAGAACAACTCAGTCCAGCATAAAATAGGCCCGACGCGTTTCGTGATATTCATCACTTCTTCTGGGGCTCCTGGCTTGTTACTGGCAAAAACGGCAGTTTGCGCGGCACCACATAAAAGTAATTGTCCCCGCCCCAGTGGGCGCGGCCACCCCCGGTGGCCTGTGGTAGTTGTAGTGTCATGCCGCAGTTAATCTCCAGTGAGTAGCCGTTCTGTCAGTCAATAAATGGCCACACGTAAAATCACAGTGGATTGTGGTGCGGAGCTGCCCTATAACACACCACTTGCTTGCTCCTTCAATAATAGGCACCCAATGTCCTTCAGAGACAGCGCCAGGTGACGCCACCCCAGGACTGCCCGAACGGCAGCCGGGCTCTTTCCCGCGGCTCAGGCAAGCCGCAAAACATCCATCAACAAAAGTTGCCTGCTGTAGGAAGAGCCCAACACTCGGTATTAATCTGCCAAAACTCTTTTAATGAAGGAAATGGTGAGGCAGAACAACTCAGTCCAGCATAAAATAGGCCCGACGCGTTTCGTGATATTCATCACTTCTTCTGGGGCTCCTGGCTTGTTACTGGCAAAAACGGCAGTTTGCGCGGCACCACATAAAAGTAATTGTCCCCGCCCCAGTGGGCGCGGCCACCCGCGGTGGCCTGTGGTAGTTGTAGTGTCATGCCGCAGTTAATCTCCAGTGAGTAGCCGTTCTGTCAGTCAATAAATGGCCACACGTAAAATCACAGTGGATTGTGGTGCGGAGCTGCCCTATAACACACCACTTGCTTGCTCCTTCAAAAATAGGCACCCAATGTCCTTCAGAGACAGCGCCAGGTGACGCCACCCCAGGACTGCCCGAACGGCAGCCGGGCTCTTTCCCGCGGCTCAGGCAAGCCGCAAAACATCCATCAACAAAAGTTGCCTGCTGTAGGAAGAGCCCAACACTCGGTATTAATCTGCCAAAACTCTTTTAATGAAGGAAATGGTGAGGCAGAACAACTCAGTCCAGCATAAAATAGGCCCGACGCGTTTCGTGATATTCATCACTTCTTCTGGGGCTCCTGGCTTGTTACTGGCAAAAACGGCAGTTTGCGCGGCACCACATAAAAGTAATTGTCCCCGCCCCAGTGGGCGCGGCCACCCCCGGTGGCCTGTGGTAGTTGTAGTGTCATGCCGCAGTTAATCTCCAGTGAGTAGCCGTTCTGTCAGTCAATAAATGGCCACACGTAAAATCACAGTGGATTGTGGTGCGGAGCTGCCCTATAACACACCACTTGCTTGCTCCTTCAAAAATAGGCACCCAATGTCCTTCAGAGACAGCGCCAGGTGACGCCACCCCAGGACTGCCCGAACGGCAGCCGGGCTCTTTCCCGCGGCTCAGGCAAGCCGCAAAACATCCATCAACAAAAGTTGCCTGCTGTAGGAAGAGCCCAACACTCGGTATTAATCTGCCAAAACTCTTTTAATGAAGGAAATGGTGAGGCAGAACAACTCAGTCCAGCATAAAATAGGCCCGACGCGTTTCGTGATGTTCATCACTTCTTCTGGGGCTCCTGGCTTGTTACTGGCAAAAACTGCAGTTTGCGCGGCACCACATAAAAGTAATTGTCCCCGCCCCAGTGGGCGCGGCCACCCCCGGTGGCCTGTGGTAGTTGTAGTGTCATGCCGCAGTTAATCTCCAGTGAGTAGCCGTTCTGTCAGTCAATAAATGGCCACACGTAAAATCACAGTGGATTGTGGTGCGGAGCTGCCCTATAACACACCACTTGCTTGCTCCTTCAAAAATAGGCACCCAATGTCCTTCAGAGACAGCGCCAGGTGACGCCACCCCAGGACTGCCCGAACGGCAGCCGGGCTCTTTCCCGCGGCTCAGGCAAGCCGCAAAACATCCATCAACAAAAGTTGCCTGCTGTAGGAAGAGCCCAACACTCGGTATTAATCTGCCAAAACTCTTTTAATGAAGGAAATGGTGAGGCAGAACAACTCAGTCCAGCATAAAATAGGCCCGACGCGTTTCGTGATATTCATCACTTCTTCTGGGGCTCCTGGCTTGTTACTGGCAAAAACGGCAGTTTGCGCGGCACCACATAAAAGTAATTGTCCCCGCCCCAGTGGGCGCGGCCACCCCCGGTGGCCTGTGGTAGTTGTAGTGTCATGCTGCAGTTAATCTCCAGTGAGTAGCCGTTCTGTCAGTCAATAAATGGCCACACGTAAAATCACAGTGGATTGTGGTGCGGAGCTGCCCTATAACACACCACGAAACGCGTCGGGCCTATTTTATGCTGGACTGAGTTGTTCTGCCTCACCATTTCCTTCATTAAAAGAGTTTTGGCAGATTAATACCGAGTGTTGGGCTCTTCCTACAGCAGGCAACTTTTGTTGATGGATGTTTTGCGGCTTGCCTGAGCCGCGGGAAAGAGCCCGGCTGCCGTTCGGGCAGTCCTGGGGTGGCGTCACCTGGCGCTGTCTCTGAAGGACATTGGGTGCCTATTTTTGAAGGAGCAAGCAAGTGGTGTGTTATAGGGCAGCTCGGCACCACAATCCACTGTGATTTTACGTGTGGCCATTTATTGACTGACAGAACGGCTACTCACTGGAGATTAACTGCGGCATGACACTACAACTACCACAGGCCACCGGGGGTGGCCGCGCCCACTGGGGCGGGGACAATTACTTTTATGTGGTGCCGCGCAAACTGCCGTTTTTGCCAGTAACAAGCCAGGAGCCCCAGAAGAAGTGATGAATATCACGAAACGCGTCGGGCCTATTTTATGCTGGACTGAGTTGTTCTGCCTCACCATTTCCTTCATTAAAAGAGTTTTGGCAGATTAATACCGAGTGTTGGGCTCTTCCTACAGCAGGCAACTTTTGTTGATGGATATATATATATATATATATATATATATATATATATATATATATATATATATATATAGATATATATATATATATATATATATATATATATATATATATATATATATATATATATATATATATATATATATATATGAGGTACGTAGTGCTCCCACGTCGAAATGTTCAGTAACAGCCGTTACTGTCGAACAGGAAAACAGGAGCAGCGAGACCCAGAAATGGTGCAAATATTGTATTTTATTGAGTGCTAGCCCAGCACCAGTCCGCCATGACGCGTTTCGGCTAGAGATAGCCTTGATCACATGACAAGCGTCAAGAGGGCTGTTCACCTATTTAAAGTGCAACGTGCCATCACATGCAATGGAAACAGAAAAAATACTGTTGATGTTACCGAGTTGTTAAACCTCTAACATTGCGACATAAATGTCTGAATTGCACATGTATACAAGAAACTCATCACAAACAAAGAATAATGTGTGATATACATAGTTATCATTCATCAAGAATACCATCTTAATAAATTAGGCATCTATTTACAAGAGTCAACATGGCAACGGCTATATCCAACTTTTAAAATGATATAAAAGCTAAAAGCCGATAAATAGTTATATACATCTAAAATATAACCATTAAAATCACCAAAACTCTGTACAAAACTAAATGTAAATTAAGGTTCCGTTTGTCATGAACTCCTAATTCAGTGTAATAGTGCCCAAGTGGGCTGGTAGTCTTGCAGACCAATAATAGGTACTATACATGTGCAAAATTCGCAAATTTCTACAAACGCAGTGATGGTATAAAGTGCTCCCACAATTAGTGATATAAAGTGATTGGTGAAATTAAAATGGTCATGGAGATTATATTCTTCAGGGAAATGGTTAATAATCATCAGGTAAAGTATCAAAAAGTCACACTACAATTGAAAAAAGGTTAAAACTTCATATGTATATATATGTACACGCTCTAAGTGGGCATAAACAGAGATGCTCTTGATAATGAACATGGCATAAATTGAACATTAATGTCTAGAGATAGGTGTGGCAGTCCTCCCCAATGTTAAGGCCCCGTGGTGCCTTGGTATCTAATA